>NW_017386032.1:854261-865527 GCF_000237925.1 Schistosoma mansoni | reverse complement strand
AAACTCGACCACATAGACTAACTGACACGATAATGTGGTTAATAATATTTCATTCTCTCTATGCACAATTATTTTCACTTGTATTTCAAAGTGAGTTGAGTAGGGAAATAGAACGATGTGGTGGATACAAGAGTGGATCAGATGAAATCATATAGAACAGTAGTAAATGAGTTCTCATTGTGAAAAACATGGTGAGCCGACTGGTTATTTGTATGTATTTGTATTTTGTTCTGTATGGTTTACTCCTCCCTCCACTTATTGTGAATCAACAATCTGTACGTTGAAGCTACTTGTACGAACATATTGTTGCAAAGATGGAATAGGAATAAGGAACATTTCGACGTCTGTATTGTTTGTCATTACCTATGAGACCAGTTTTAATATTGATTTTATTGGTAGTGCTTTTATTGTGTTAAAGTTTTTTCTTTTAATTCAGTTGAAAACTTGATAAGCTAATGCCATGAACTTTCACATTCCTAGACTCATAGTGTTAAGTTTTGGATAGAAATTTTTAGGAAGTCTCAAATTCTAAGTGATGTGGCTTAATTTGTTTACATGTCTGATGGTACAATGTTTCAGAATTTCATATTACTCTACACTTTATCTCTGAACTGTAGAAAAGAAACCGCAAACTACCTTCTGAATATCCTGTGAGTCTTCTACTCTACAGTAGTTGTTTTCTTATTGTTGAATCTTAGGTGCATCACGCTATTATATCAGCAACAGAATATCATAAATCTAGAAATTGTTTCCGAAAGAGACTAGTAGTGTTTTATATATGGTGGTCTTAAGTACAGAGGAATAAATCTTGTGAAAGATATGTTAACCCTTACATTGATTAGGTATATCATAGACTACTGATTATTGACGACGAGAGTACCTCAAAACAAAAGACAGTCAGAGGGATAAAGAAGAAACTAGTACATTGAGCATATTTAAGTTTTAGTATGGCAGCCATCTAATGAAAATCTTATTTTTCCAAGATTTCCATAATGATCATTTTCAAATTAGTGGAAAATACTTAATCATAAGATAACATGAGGCATTGCACTGATGTTTGATCTTTTTGACCCATGGCTACTTGTCAGATGAAAATTAATTTATTCTTAATACATTTTCTTTGTGGTAACTTGATTAGATTAGGGAAGTTTATTTACCTTACTTCTAATATTCCTATATTCACCATGTGATATACGTTTATTCATATTTACGTTTTAAATAATACCAGCTGACTTGGATTAATCCTCGAAAAGGTATTTTAAAAAGATAATTTTCGTAATAATTGTTACAGGTTATAAATCTAACTTATTTTCTTTATTGTACTTAATTTCCACTGTTTAGAATTTTTATCAAAGTAATGAGAAAAACATCATAATAAACTGGCTGACTTAAAACGTAGCAGCTTGGTCACCATAACTCATTTACCCATTTTATTATGTAGAATTATTTCCTATGTTCATTAGTTTCCTAACCATTATTTATTTGATTGTAATAGGGAAATTATTTAAATAAGAGTGCAATAGAGTTGATTTTATGTAATAGTCTATTACTTTTATCGCTTTTAAAGTCGTAGGTGCATGTTACTAAAGCATCTCACATTAGAACGAAACAACTGTCTAGTGTTCCTTGATTTTCAGTGATTCGTCGACTAAAATTATCTCGTGGCTAAAACTACTCCAAAATACCTAATTATTATCTTGATCATAAGGAAGGTTTGTGATTTCCCATCGCTGATGTATAAAAACTGGGCTTAATCAGTCTCTCTTGGTATGATGTAACCAGAGTAGATTACCTTGGTATTGTCATTTAGTCACAAGGTTTAATAGAGTTGATGATGGGATCGAAGTAAACTGTAATGAAAGGTTGAGTTAAAAATATATTAGGATGTATAAGGAACGATCATGAAACACGTGAACTTCTCTCATTACATATGAATACAATTACAGTATTCAGTACTGTTCAGGATTATTTGCGTATATTGCTAATCATTGCAATGAAGAATATTTAAAATATGGATTATATTTCTTCTGATTTTCACATGCGCTAGTTCAGCATTCTATCAAGTTGGTTGAAAATTTAAACTAATTTAGTCCACTCCATTTGTAACAGGTTTTTGAATCCAATCGTTTTACTCACCACCCAATACTGTTTATTTGCTTTCGTTAGTTTTGATAAAATATTTATACTACGTCTAAATTATAAGTAGTTAAAATAGTTATCTGTCATTTATGTGTGTCTGTAAGTGTTATGGTAAAATGAAAGCGATGCATCGAGTTAAGCAGTTTTTAACCAACAGGAAATCACAGTCTCAATGATCATAATTTATTGTGGAGCACCTTAAAACCTATAAACATCCCCATTATTATTACATTGTAGTGAGTTGATAATGAATGCTTGATCTTATCAATATAAGCACATTTTTGTTTAAGGTTAGTGAAGAAAAGGTTTCGTAATTCATGTGACAAAAATATATGTTTGTATGTTTTTGGAGAGGAGCGATTTTACATATTGGTGTGTCATTTTGTTGGTAAATCATTCTTCCTACTGGTGAATTCTATTTTATTCAGTTTAACTACATTCCATTTACTCACAACTGTTAAATATCATATTTTGATTATCATGATGATAAAATAAACAGAAAATCATTGGTAGTTGAATGAGAAACTTATCATGAATCCATCTTTAGACTTCTTATAACGAGCTACTGATCATATTATTGTGATTCACATCTGTTAGCATATGTTTAATTACTCACAACATTTTTACTGAATACATTTTAGCTACTTAGGTGTTTGAAAGTAGCTTAAATGTTTTGCGGAATTTTACTTTCCATGTGCTTTCAATTGGTAAAAACGTGTTTATTGACACAAAAGGTTTTCTTGGATTTATGGTAATGATGTCCATAATAACAAAAATACATAAGATATCTTGTATTAAGGGATTCTGATGGGCCATCTTGCTGATTATCTCTTAGAAATGTGGAAATTATTGCACAATAGTGATGATTATCTGTAATAATTACTCAAAAGACTTCAAATGGTAAGTTTTTACTGAAAGATTATATGAATTTAATTCATTCTTCAGACAATCAGTTTCATAATGACCGATTAACAATTTCAGACAGTTTTGTTTGAGGCTTATTTTTTCTTTTATTAGACCACTTTATTTATACCGCATGTGGACTTTGGAAAGTGAGCTTAACAACAGCCTCAAAAGGGTGTTTTGTCCTTTATCTGAGTTATACTATCTCAATAGTGAAATTTTTGTTGTAACGCTAGAAAACTTTCCCTTTTCGTAAACATAGTAGTTAAAGTAAAGTGACAAACCTTTCCTATTAAATAGCACATATAATGTACTCATCAAAGGTGTTAAACTAACTCAATTGAAAGTTGATAGGTAGTTGATAAACGAAAAATTTAACAGTGAAGTTCATTTCTTGCTACTAGACGGTATCTTATCCACTGAAGGGAATGACCATCAACCCATAACTTTCAGGTTGAAACACCACTCCACTGACTTCAGTTGGAACAGTATTTTAGTATAACTAGCTCTCATAAAACAAAGTATCACTTGGAGATGAGTATGCAAATCTGTTTTTGGTTAACCAGTGACATTATGAGTAATCGGATATCATGACAGCTGTCCTAAATGAATAATTGGCGCTGTAAACTTTTCGTCAAGTATGCTACCTGATATAACATTTATAAATGTAATTAGAAACACGGAATCTCTTGAATTCATTCCACTTGAGCTACGAACGTTTATTGCTTTAAACACCTCAGATACTTTATCTTCGTAGTATTTCCAACTACCGAACATATACGTAATTTTCATAATATAAGTGATTAGTAAATTTAAATACTGAAAACAAATACTATTTTTTGTGCAAGTTTTTGAGTATTTATTTCACAAAAGAGGAAAATACGGAAAAACAAAATCAAAATAAAAAAATAAATTTATTCACATCTTCCTCTATTACCATATGTCCTTAATTGAGAACTTAACAAATTCTCAGTTTTAACTCCTAACTACCTCATCAAGATAATTGCTAAAAGATTGCTAGTAGTGATGGTGGTGATGATCAGTGTGAACATACAATTTCTTTTATTTAGTATTTACGTATTATCTGTCTTTTTTTCTCTCTCTCTTCACCTTCTGATTAGGCATAACCTACATAAATATATTAAATCTATGCAATTCGATTAATCAGTTTGACTTCCTTTACTTTATCATTTATTCTGCTTTTGACTATCAAATCTACTTAATGTGCTCCTACCCACTTTCTATCCTTCTACTGAACATAAACTCACAAATTTTTGCTCAGTGTACAGTACCTTATATATAAAACAATCTGATTTTGAAATAGGGGTCAACTATGGTAGATAAATTGGCTTACATCTCTCTCGGTAAATCTAAAACTTGAATAAGACATATATATATATATATATATATATATATCCACGTACATTCATTAGGGAAATAGACAGGTGATTAGAGTAAATTAGGAATGATGGTATGTGTTGAACAACTGAGGTGAGAAGACTGCCTAAAGGCCTATTTTATTCGTACATACATAATGCTGTCCTCGTTAATTGGCTAGACACATTATTTTATATTGAAATGCATTTGATTAATGAAGATGACCGGTATACACTAGTTCAGGTGACAGGCTGTGTGATATGACATCTGGGGATTAAGTTAGTCCCTACTGTTTTAAATGAATATTAATAATAATAATAATAATAACAGTATAAGAAAAAGGAATTCGATAGAGAGTAGAAAAACAATAACATACTGATGAATAGAACTGAACAGTATTTGATTGTATTGCGAACAATTATTCTGATGTAATATTCATTCAGATTTTTATATTTCTAATATAAATTTACAGATAATTTATGCATAACATTTGTATAGTTATTATTCATATTCTTGGTTTTAAACACACCTTGTTCCTTTGCTTATCCATTTCTTTCTTTCAAAAACCGTAGACAATGCAGTCGGTAAAATTCATTCATCCCTATCTAATGTTAGATCTATAATTTATAAAAAGAATAAATAAAGAGAACATCTCAAGAAGAAGAAGAAGAATGACTCAAGAATTCTAACTTACAGCTTATAATTATAGTCACATTGTTTATCTTAGTAAACTTTTTTTTTATTGTAATATAAATAATTCAAGATAGTAGTGTTTGTAGCACAACTCAGAGAATATTGGACATGAAAATAGGTAAAAAATAATAATAAACTAACCGTAGGAATATTTATTTTCAGTGATATTCGCTATATAAATTGAATATAAACGTCATACAAACGAAATACTTTGTATGAATTAACATTATGCATACCAAAATTCGTATTATCTATGAATAAAAAAGGCTTGTTAATACAAATAACTCCACCTGTAGCCCTTCTAGAGTTACTGCCGGTCCCAAGCCCGGGTAAAAGAGGAGGGTTGGGCATGGGGTCAGCAACCCCATCCCGTACGAAAATATTTTGCTACAAAACGCCAACCAGATTAAACAGATTAACATGGATAAAATGGAGAAATGACAAAATCGCTTAATTATTATAATTACACAAGTGTAATAATTAAAAGAAATGAAGGTATTGAAAACAACTAAACAACTACTCTTCTCCAAATTTAAATCTAGACGTAGCGTGCCCCAGTGAAATCTTAACACAATGTTTAAAATATCAAGATTGTATTCTTCATTATTAGATAAATCAATATTAAGTTTAATGAATGTGAAAAGATTACTAAGTTTCACAGTCTATATAAGTATTTTCCTGTTTAGATAATTTTGACGAGTCAGTTTCAGTTGAAATTTGAATAGGATTTCTTATCATCACCTTTCATAGGTAAACAAAAGGCAAATAAAGGTAATCAATATTCTTGAATGTCTAATTGGCAAAGGACATGTAAAAATATTAACTGAAGAACAAGAACTTTAAACAAAGAAGCTTAACGTATGCGATCATATATATGTTAACAGTTACATTCTCCTATCTAATTACTTGTTATGTTAAGTGATTTCTACCCAATCCGTCAATACTTTTCACTACTTTTTAATTCATTGTTATATTTGTATTATTACGTCGGTGTAGATCCATGAAAATATTTATTTCTTGCAACAATTTGTATGTTTAGTGTGTCAAATAAAATAATTAACAGTTGATAAACAAACTTAGTAAAAGTATAATACACTAACGACCTGGGGAAACTTATCAGCTAATCAGGAAACGGTATTTAGTTACCAAACAATTAATAATACTAAATAATAAAATAACAGTGAATTATACAGCCTTAATCGTAGTGATAAATCCCTACGTTCCTTAATAATCATCCATTTATTAGTGAATACAGTAAAATTTATGCGAAATAATAAACTTTTATCTACTTGTAAGTAGATAAGAAGAATTTCTCAGAATTTTTGCAAAACGTTTAAAATTACAAATAACATAACTGTACCAACCAAACTTCTAGCTGGAAATTGGGGAATTATTCGTAAAACCAGTCACTAGTGTACACACGATTATTACTGTTTAGTTAAGAGGTTAATGAAACTTAGTTTAATTCTGAAAAAACCTTTTGTCACAGATTAACATATTAAGGTGAATCTAGAAGTTTATACTACTAAATTTTCAATGCTTTCCAAACAGATCGGTTAAAGTTTATTACAATATAACTACTGAAAGTAATAAAAATCCTACGGGAAGCGTTAGGTCGTCCACGTTTAGGGCTTCTTGTCAAATGCGTTCAAGCATCTCACATCGTCTATATGGTGCATTCCTAAACTTAATGACTTTTATCATCTTGCGTTCTACCCAACCAAGGATTTGGAGTATATATTTAGAATTTTTGCTTTTTATTTATTTCAGTGTTATAAATGCTTATTAAATAACTATTGTTTGCTGGTAATTCTGTGAAGTCGGTTACACACAGTTTTCAATAATTGTAAATTACAAGTAAACCGTTTTCCAGCGCTTTCTTTTTTCTAATTAGTTCCAGTAACTGATGTAACCCATTTTGACAATTGATATTAAAAACAACTTGAACTAATAAACAAAAAGAAAAAAATGGACTTCTAAAGTAAAGTTACTCATCACTGTTGTCATTATTATTATTATTTTAACAATAACAACGAAAACAACAACAAAGGATTGTTTTCAATACGCAAACATTGGTCTCATGTTACATGGGAAAGAAAACCAAACAACAAGTGAACACAACTCAGAAACAAACTGAACAATATTGTTTATTCTAAGTCTGTCCAATCTTACAATTTAGTTAATAGTCAAATTGCATAGTTCAGCTTACTAATAATATATTAATTCAAATTTTCTTTTAGCTACCTAATTTTTATTTCTTCCGTTTTTCAAAAAGATTAAGTCACTTACTAACTATCTATGTATACTTGTTTCTTCCGGACATATCCACGATCTTTCATGCTGTACCCTTCATATGCTTTAATAATGATTGATACACTCTTAGAAAGCCATTAACTCAACACTTATCATTCATATTTGTGTTCTTTTCTTATTGTTATGTTGTAAATGGCTTTTTATTTCGAATAAATTGAGAAATAAAAGACTAAAAGTCTCTAGGGTGTATAGATCAAGTTTTGTGTTTCTCATAAATTTCATTGATCTCTACTCTTACGTTGAAAAATATGTCTTGTATTCATCCACATAGATTTTGTATATGTGTGTATGTGTGAACGAATGTGTAATATGTACCTGATGAACATAATCACTGATGAATAACAAGTTTTATACAAGGTGTTATATTATATAATGAAAAAGGAATAACGTCATTGATACATAATTATTATTGATGTGGTAAATTGATGTCATATTTTTATGATGAACATGTTATCTTCTGTATTCAACATATTTTCATCATCATCATCACAGTAACAACACACCAGGAGAGGAAGAAGCACAGTTGTACTATCTATTTACATTTATTCTCAGGAGAGAATGAGATAAATTATTAAGCTGGTTATATATGTATACATATAGAGTTAAAACATTGAATATGTGGGAATTATCAATTATTATTCATTTCATTTTATGATTCTATTGGGTACGTATTTAAACAAAACATAGGTACTATTTAATTCAAGTTGATTTTACCAACAACAAAAAATATTATGAAACGGTTTATTATTATTACTTTTAAGAATAGAGAGATCATGATGATGATGACAGATCTAATTTTTCACACAGCTGAATTCCAACTACCTAGAGTAACTAATCATATTATATAGCTGAAATCATGAGTCAATTGAAGCTAGATCACCATGAGAAACCTCGAAGCACTGGACGGCCGTTTCGTCCTATTGTGTGACTCCTCAGCAGTGCGCATCCACGATCCCGCCTCATGACATTCGAACCCAGGACCTATCAATCTCGCGTGCGAGCGCTTAACCACTAAACCACTGAGCCGGTACCAATGGTGTTAATTTCGGACTTCAACCAATCCACGAAGTTGAGCAACCATTGTCTTCAGTGAGTTACTACCTCAAAACAGACCTGATTGAACTCCATTTGTCACTGCTTCTCACTGGAACTCCAGGAAATACCTCATGGAGACAGTCACTAGTGATCCATCTAGTGCTTCCAGGTTTTCCATGGTGGTCTAGCTTCAATTGGCTCATGATTTCAGCTGTATAAAATTACTAAAACCTCCACGAAACCCCCTTCTGATAATAATCATATTAATTGTAACTGATCGAACAGAAACTCTCTGATTTACCCAAAACATACTTTAGTAATCATGAGTAGACATATGAGTGAAGATAGAAAAAAGTCATGAATATATATGAATGTATTGTATTGAATATGAAATAAACAGTTAATGTATATACTATATCAGCTTAACAAATTCCATTTACTGAACCTCGGTATGATGGCGTTTGAAGTTTCCTCATTAGTAAAAAAAATCCACATAATCGTGTTGAGAGCATAAAATAGATTATTCACTTTTGTTAATCTTGGACTGGTGACAATTAATTGTTTCTATTTAATCTTAGACTACTCAAACTTCATTTAATTATTGGATTTGTACGTAGACTATAGCTTATTAAAAAGAGTACTTTGATTTACAGACGCCTTCATTTTTTCAAATATGATAGTGTTTTCTCTAAAGAATTAAGTATACTAGAATTTACATTTTAGGGGGGAATTCACCATATGACATCGTGAGACTGTCATTGATTACCATTAGTTATATCTGACACACTTTCAATCCAACTGAACTGTATCAGTTACATCTTGTCGAAAAACTTCTGGAATCTATGCGGAAACTACTAACCACTGATCACACGATTATTACTGTTAACATTAGGATAGAATGCTTGGTGGTTGAAGATGGTTGGTAGGAAAACCTGGTTATAAATTGGGTATTGGTTGTCACTCATCACCTTGATGGAACTGTTTCTGTTTTATGAATTCGAATCCGGATCACCAAGTTTCACTATTCAAGACATTATTACTGTGCTTTGGAAACCGGAGCTGAACCCTTCTGAGACAGTGGTGTATGCGACAGTCTGATCGCTGAGTAATGACTAATGTCGATTTTGTCTAGTCCCTCTTATTCCTCATCGAATTCTATCTATCAAGTATTAATGTGATTGAACATTACAAGCACTGTTTTGATGCTACGTGGTCGGATTGCCAAACGAACAGTTTATTAGTTAATGTTCAATCACTAGTTAATATAAATTAAGGTAGAATCTTAGCAGAGACTATAATTTGAAGGTTGTTTTCGACACAGACTGACATCAGCTAGTGAACTATTGAAAATCATGCAGTACTGAAAAGTTGTTTACAGTAATTAATATTAGAAATCGTGCTGTGGGAGATACTAGGACGGATTATGAGTTACTACTCTCAACAAAGATTCTTACTATCTTCCTGATGTAACCTTGATAACCTACAGAATTTTATGTAATTTCCCTCATTAGTTCAATAGTTTTTTTTTTCATTTTTGATCATTTACACTTCCGAGCATTTGAATCGTTTCTCAAAATCTTTCTATGTTACTCAACATTACTTTTGAACCCAGTAAGCAAAAATGCAATGGAAACTACTCATCATAGACCACGTTATTTAGTTACTGAATCGAATATTGAATCTATCTTGTATACAATCTGTGACTTCATCCACCAACTCTAAACTCAATAGTCCACTGAGTGTATATATTGTCCGAAAAACAACGAAATCCACCCAGAGCTCCTCTCTCATTCCTTTAACGTCAAGCTCGGTCGAAGCAGGAGGGTTGGATGTGCAGTTAACAACACCAACCTCATGGAGAAGAACCTTGCTAAACAAACGATAACCAGGAAAAATCATTTAGACCCTTTGAACATTGTTTCGAGGTCTGACTGATATCCCTATAGGAAGGTTATGACGCCTCATTATAGGAGCCGAGATACTTCAGAAGCCACAAACACGATGTATCTTCAGAAAATCAAGACAACAATAGACGTGAGTATGTGGGATGTCCCGACAACTCGAGAGACTAAGAGGGTCACCTGAATAACGTTGAAAATGAGAAGACACATAGTGACCATTATTGGCTTAACTAAAACTTATCATGCTCAAACTGAACAGAAAATGCTAGTTTCTAGAGAGATGCTGTTGTATTCTGTTAATGAAGACGAATATGCCTACACACACATAGAGTTGAATTGAACCACCGATAGCACTTTTCGGATGAGAAACTCATGATTGTAAGATCATCAAATGATCGTTGAGAACAGAGAAGGGAAGAACCGAACTGAATGTGATTCATTGATATGCACCCACCACCAATGGAGGTGAAGATAGTAGAAACCAGTTTTATGGGAGACTGTAGTTGATCCTGTAGAAATACCCATGAAAATACGTGATCATTCTAATGGACAGTCTGAACACTAACATCGGGATGAACATCGCTGTATATAAGTGCATTATGTAGTGAAATGGACTGGAGAGTGATAAGTACTTTGAAGTATTTGAAATTCTTCTAAATAGGAGATGTCTTTATACGGCTTTTTAAAATGAAAGTCTATGACTAGAAATAATTAAGTATGAATTTAGAATCCTAAAGTTTTGCTGTATGGGTTTGTGGAGATGGTTGAATTTTCATAGTTTACATCAAAGGAATGACCTTTGTTATAGGATAATTAAAAATCAGAAAGGACTGGTCAACTGTTTAGTCCTAGCGTGATACATCTTAGTGAAATTGCTTATCCACTACTCCACTGAGGATCAAAGT
>NW_017386032.1:847227-854061 GCF_000237925.1 Schistosoma mansoni | reverse complement strand
GTATAAGCACATAAAAAAGTGAAGAAACAAACTATGAATGACATTTCAGATGGCAGAGAAGATTTGTAGCTCAGATGGATGATTTTGATGGAGTTTTGTTCTCTGATCTCGATGGTTTGGTCGTGGAGCTTTTATCGTCCTTCTGAACTACATCATCAGCACAAACCTCGGGTAGAAGGGAAGTGCTTGAAATAAACAATGACAAATTTAAGGTCAACAAGAACCAATCAGCATCGAAGTGTACAGGACAAGCTATAAACCACACGTGGAGAAATTCAAACACTTCAATTCTACCCCAAGTTTGTGCTGATGAAATCGTTCAGAAGGACGATGAAAGCTCCACCACCAAACCATCCAGCTCAGAGAACAAAATTCCATCAAAATAGTTGAAATCATGAGTCAATTAAAGTTAGGTTTTCCATGCTGATCTAGCTTCAATTGACTCACGATTTCAACTATAAAAAAATTACTATAAATAAATGTTTTGTATCACAATTAAACTGATTTTAAAAATGGTTTATCCAAATTGTTTCAGATTAGTTACAAAAGATATTTTGATTATCAACATATACTACTTATTATAGTTATATTTCTCAATTTCTTTTCTCTATGTTAATCATTTATTTAAGTTAAAAAATATTCTCAAATTATCGACTCAAAAGTTAGTTCATTTTATGTGAATGATTAAGGTTTTTCAGAATAAAATTCATTATTTGTTATATTAGTTTAGTGAAAGCTTTCATACGAAAATAGTTTAAAAATACCTTTTTTGCATACACTTAATAATGTTCCTAGAATTTACAAAACATCCTTTTTCATCATGGTATTCACAAGGAAGGCATTTATATTACTAAACTACTACTGTACTCTTGTTGTTACATTTAATGCTTTCTTGAAATAAAGCAATTCTATTGAACACTCATAGTTATATCATGCTGACTGGAATGAAGATAGAAAAAAATGTGGACAAAAACTATACTGACAAGTGTTATAATGACAATGTATAAGAAGCGGAAACAAAATTTAACTAGTAATCCATTTTTTATGGTTACGAATACACATCGTAGAGGAACTGTCCAGGGTTTCAATTATTTGTTAACTAATGTCAGTTAATGACAAAAATCATTTCTTTAATTTTTGTCATCAATTTTCCTGCATTTCTGTCTATTATAAAACTTTACTTTTGAGATGCTTATCAATGCTGAATTCGGATGTATTCAACTGAAGATATAGTTTTCATAATGAATAATCCTTTTATCAGCTGTACAGTTGAATGACAGTTCATTTCAGGTATATGGAAGCTAAACAAACAAATAAATAGACGTACTTATAAAACTAGTGATTTTTTTTTCTACTATAATTTCAAGATAATGATAGTGTTTTGCATATCTAAAACAATCTCCACAACCCTATACTGATAATTATGATGCACTCATTAGTGACTAGCTTCAAGGTGGATTTCCTGAAGTTCTAGTGGAGTTCAACTGTGTCTATTGTGAAGTAGTTACATACTGGAGACAATGGTGGACGGTCACGCACCGTCGGATGCCGGCTCAATGGTCTAGAGGTTAGGGGTTCGCGCGAGAGACCGAGGGTCCTGGGTTTGAGTCCCACGTATTGGACCGGGTATGCGCACTGCGAAGGAGTCTCATACTATGGCAAAACGACCGTCCAGTGCTTCCAGGTTTCCAATGGTAGTCTAATATTGATCCATTCACGATATCAGTCTAAGCTACACAATGTCAGCAACCCTATACTGATATCTAAAACTGTCGTTTTTATTAATATACAAAGAAATAGGATATAGATGAACACGTTTCAGAAGAAAATTTAGTAATGTAGCATAATTTAGAAGTATCTGGAATTTATAACCCTCTTAAGATGGATAAACTATAGAAGTTTACACTGTATTTCATAATCTGTAATTTCGTACACATTAAGAAATACAATCAGTTAATGTATAAAATAATAGAATGATTAAGTTATGTTAAAAATATTAATCGAAAAAGGGAGCTAATATATGTTAACCTGGTGACCTAGGAAAAACCAAACATTGATAACACATAATTAGGCTCCAAAAGATTTCCTGAATATTCAAGGAATGAAATCAGAATTAGTTATACACTTTAGAAATAGTATACTAATTCGAGCAACTTTGATTGCAAAATTGACCAAGGAATATTTTTCTTTATTTATCAGCTAACTACTAGTTAATAATTCATTTTCAATTCATTTTACTTTTACTCCCCATGATCGAAAAATGATGAGGTGAATAATAATTATTTAATACAGTTTGTTTCATGGTAAGAAGTAGTATGCAATATTGAAATGATATTTTTACAAACACACTAACAAATGTGTAAATCAGAGAGATTTGGCCGATCCAACGGACTAAACTACGACTGACAACTCTCATATGGTGAGGTTTCAATTTATAATTGGCTTTTCAAAATCATTTACCATGCATATGACAGCAATGATAAAGGTGCTAATTGAAACAACTACAACTAACACCATTTGGTTAAAAATGTTTCTGTTGTTATTACCTTGGTGATAATCATACACCAGAAAGAGAAAATAAGATGAAAAAGACAAATCACAGACAGAAGCATACCTTAATGAATCGGATGAAACAAAACATTTCTATCCACTTTTTCTACTCATTAAATGTGTTGTTTTGGTGTTGTTTGATTCCTTCATTGTCTTACCCCCTCTTATTAACTTATACAAAGTAGAATTAACTGTATTCACCGTACTCCAAAAGAAAAACTCTATGGACTAGGAAGAAAAGTGGCAAGTTTTTACACTGACAAAGTGAACAAATGATGAACATCAAGTGTACATGCATGTAATCAATTAAGATGGATCAACTGCCAGTATTTTTATTTGCTTAAATAGTGACTTACTATTCATTAGAATCCAAAATACCACTTGGTAATTGTAACAGAAAACAATACATACGCACATACATTTATTGCTTTCTAGACAAATTCTTTTTATGTCTTAGTTAACAATCATCAAGCCACTGTCAAATGGAAATGAAAATAAAAATCCAAGCTGTTTTCACCTTATAAGTTTCCTCGTATAGCATTGTAGTAAATAAATTAATCATGAAACACAACGTTGGGTGTATTTGCTTCGATTAAAGTCTTAAGTTAATCGCAACTTTTTAGAAATAATTTAGATATGTGGAATCAGAGTGTGGATATTACTTCTACGTTATTCGACTATTTAAAAGTTAATAGCCATGGAAATTCACCAGACTAAAGATTTTTTTCAAAGTAATGAGAGTCAAATTGTGTTAAGAAAATGTCAATACAATTAACTATTATAAGCCATTGATAGGCACCAAAACAGTAATCCTAATATTTCATTGATTGTTTGTATCGAATTAGCTTCATTTGGGTGTATTTACTTGAAAGACCTAAAAATACTGATTTAATTTCAAAGAAAAGGTTATTTAAAAGAACATTAGGTATGCATCTAGAAAACTAGAGAAAATCACTGAAGAGTTTCCGATTAGTTTTAGATCCACCTTTACTGGTATAATCACTAATCTATAACAACGAATAAGGATAGTGTTTTATTACAAACTTCAGATAAATATGAGAAATACTGTGGTCTAACTTTGGGATCTAAAATTATCAGACCTATTTTAAGAGCTAAAGGTCATAGTTTTAATAACATTTGAAAGAAAAAGTCGATTTTATTGAGAAATATCCAATTATGACGTAACAACTATGTGATGATCCTCAATATTCAATAATTTTTCAGTTAGATATTATGACGAGAATTGTTTGCATCATTTACAGAGTAATCCATACGAAGTCATATTGCCTCATATGATGAATGGTTAAATACTGATGGATTATTTACCATCTTCAATGTAAACAATAAGGCGTTACAAATCATATATTCCATGTTATATGGGTGAAGCAACATACAAATACTTCACTTAAGCGGAATTCTATGTAATTTTATGGGCAAATACTATTCCAATGGATCCTTTCACTATCAGTTTTTGTAATATTTCAAAATAAAATCAAACTAATCACATTTTAGTAATTAAAGTATGCAAATAATTAATACACGTGTGGTTATCTATACACGTAGAACTATACCGTTTGTTATCATCAAATGTCACAAACAGTTATCGAATGAAACTCTCTCTTTCCTCCCTTTTCGTATACACCTTGAAATATTAAATAGGATCATCTTGTTTCAATACTCTTGTACTGATAAGTTTTCGCTTAATTTATCTTTATTTATTATTTTTCAAGATTTTTAAGGAAGAATTTTGAGTGTTACATAAACAGGTGCAGATTTCATTGAAGTGGAAACAAACAAAAGTTGTCAATATGAGCCCATATCTTGTATTCTAAAAAGAATTAATATCATTATTAGCTTGAACAAAAATATGTACTGATGTGAAAAAATAATTTGATGATAGTGTGATTAGAATGGAAAATTATAGGAACTACAAAAAATGAAAATATAGACCATGTGTTTTCGGGGATCAATTGAGGACAGAACATTGAAACACCTGCCATACTAAATTTGACGTGTAATAAAATTACGTATACTCTCAAATTCAGTATTGTAACCGATTATTTCGATTTATAATCATAACGATAATAAATTATGGTGATTAAATTTGGTGGTTTTCTGAAAATAACTTTTATAGTTCGAATATGACTTTCACTACGATTAGAAGGAATTGATGGTTCGTTCAATTCAGTAGTGGACTTAATAATCATTACGTACTATCATATTTTTAATAGTTCTCCATTCATGTCATTTCGTGCTGTTAAATGCCGCTAAATTTAAATTATTTGAAATTCAGTACGAATTAAGACATCCGCTTTTTTCATAAATACCTCAGAACAACATATTATGCACTTGTCCTAAGATAATACCTAGAACCTAACGATTTCTACTTCATAATAAGCTGCGTTTTTCAGTTGCATTTAGCGATAAAAAATTATTGTATCTAGACTGTCTTCACAGGTTGTAACTTCATAAAAGGACATTATACATCTTCAGTATCGAAAATAGAGTCTTACTAGAGTTCATTAAATTTGAATTATTTATCTACTTAGACAATGTTGACCAATTAATTTTTGCATTAATTATTTCTCACTACGACTTCGTAAACATCTTATCTGGTGTAAAGTAAATATTCGTTACAAACTGTACCAAAAGTCATATAGAGGCTCAAACTAATGATCTTTCGTTTGAATTCTCAAACAAAATAAAATGAAGGTAATCTATTTTAGAAAAAACTGATCACTTTTTTTGAAATTATTATTTCCTATCTCCATAAAATAGTAAAAACAAAGTTATTATGTTTAGTATCCATTACTATTGACTGTCAACTAATCCACAGGTGGTAGTTTTTTATAAACATATTTCATTAAATTTTCTAGATGGGCAAGCTAAAGTAGACTATGTCACATATGAGATAAAGATCACCAATATCAATGAATAATAGCTATGCACTAACACAAAACAATTGAAATTAAAAATATAAACCATTCTATGTCAATTCAGTGGTCTAAAGATTCAGCACTCACTAAGAATTCAGAGAGTTCTGAGTTTGACTGGTTAGAGCTATGTGTACACACTCTTAAGGAGTCTTATATTACGAAGAAATAACTATTTCATGCTTATTGGCTTTCAATTGTGATCTATTTAAAATCAGTCTTTTATGTAAACTATAAATTCAACAATTTTTACAACTCCCCTATACTAACAGTAAATTCATAATGTCATCATTATTTGTAGTGTTACATGCACTTTAATCATTGGAGTTTGTGTATTATGCAACATTAAAGTCAATTAAATGTGATAATCATTTCACCTAATTAACTGTTTATCATTCAATTTAATCAGTTTAGATATTTTTTTATTTTACCATAACAATATCGTTAAAAAACCTTATCACGTATATATATATATATATATATGTAAACGATAGGAAGTAAGCTCACATGTTACTAAATAATTTAGCTTAAAAAATATACCATACTAGAAAGTTACACTTCAAAGTGTACTAAAAGTAAATAAAATATTGACAATAAGAAAAGTACATTTGTGATGTATTTTGCATTAACACTATTGACTATTATATAGTGTTCACTTCGTTAAAATATTATGTATATAGAGTATATATAAGTGACACCTTTTTAAATAGTATCATAAAAATGATTGAGGATTTTTATTATGAATTGGTAGTAAATATTAAATGATTTTCATAAGTATGATAGTAGTGTTGTTTACCTATTTTAAGATTGTTCACCAGGTGGTTACCAATCATTGAACTCATTCACATTCAGATATCACTATGACCAAGTATCATTGAATTGTTTGCTCACTTAGAAGTAACAATCAATAGTTTCAGTTTTATTCACTATCACGGGTCTTTAACCACTTTATAATTAACTTATCTGATCACCCATGATAATTCCTCATTATAACTTTAAAAAACCTAACTGGAGGTTAGCAATTTGTGGACCAACTGTTATTAGTAATTTAAGAGATGAATATTGCTTTTATGTCATATACTTGATGAAATTCATGTATTGGATAAACTTTTATTTTAATGGAAAAATAACTACAAATTATTCATTTTATATATATATTGATTAACTACTTCCCATCAACGTAACGATTCAAAGTATTATCAGAAGGGGTTTGGTGGAGATTTTAGTAATTTTATAGAGTTGAGATCATGAGTCAATTAAAGCTAGACCACCATGGAAAACCTGGAAGCACTGGACAGCCGTTTCATCCTATTGTGGGACTCCTCAGCACTGCGCATCCACGGTCCCGCCT
>NW_017386032.1:845602-847027 GCF_000237925.1 Schistosoma mansoni | reverse complement strand
ATAACAATTTTTAAGTAAATACTGCTAGTTATATGAGTAAACATGTTACCGACAATACAATGGATATTAGCGATACATATACTTATTAATCTTCTTTTAATTGAGTGGTCTAGTACTTGGATTGTGGTCCTCAGTTTAAGTGTTCAGAAGCAAAAAAACGTGGTATTGGTTTCTACTCAGTGACCAATTAGTTTAAATGCCTTGATTCTACAGCAGGTCTCGGTTCTGTATGTGGCAGTGAGTCATAAAGATTTAGATCTCACCTAGAATTATTCGTTTATTCAGTATTGTAAATATTCTTTCATAGTGAGTATGACTTAACCTGGTGTTTGGGTCCTTAGCTTTCTGCTAATTATCTTAAACTATCTAACACCAGATATACTGAATCTTATATCGGTTTATCTAAACCTATGGCTACATTACATACAGTACAAACAAAGTTTACTGTCTGAGAATTATAAAGTACCATTCGTTTGTTAAACCTCAAGTTCATTGCTCTGAAAATAATTACCAGTTAACCCAAAAAGCTCACTCTGTAGTGGACTAATTAGCCTAAACGTTAAGTTGTATTTCTCCGGGTAAAACCGAGTTGAGAATAAACAAATGGTATATTTTCTTTTTTAAAGTATGACTTGATAGTTCTGCGGTTTGATTCCTTGCTCTAATGGAGGATAAACATATTTCCCTACTCGGTACTATTAAAAGTCAGTTATATTGTCTCCGATCCGGATCCATTCTTAGAACATATTGCTTCAAGTATTAAAAGATAACCATTAAAGCTGAGAATTTACAGAGGTAATCCCCGTTTGATATGGGAAACATATCTAGTCTCATATATTCTATTCATCGAATAAAACCAATTGATCAACCTACAATAATATCAGAACAAAAGTAACAACAGTCATCGGAAACATACGAACACAAGGCCTATATGGTGAAATGAGTAAGTAATCTGGACATAAAATAATATTTTAAATGTGTATTCATCTGAATTCACTTATTTCTGGAAACCTACTTTAAATATAATGTTTAATCTATTCATCTACGAGTTAAATATAATACTTAACTGGTTAGCGTGTTTAACATACATTATAAATCGTCTTTAAAGTTTACTTATCTCTATAAAGCTAACTTCCAAAGGAATTTATCATTTCGATTGGTTCTTTTAATTTGGTTGTTTGCCTTTCTCTTAAAAAAAAACAATAACAAAACATATCACAGTTTAATTAGTAGTTTTAGAATGCGGCTACAATAGGAAAGAATTTGTAATGATTTCAATAAAATAAGTTAAGTGCCCAGATAAACAAAAAGACATCAGTTTTTTATTCTCTAAATACACATACAAAGGAAATTGTATCATATAGAAGAACAAGTGAATCAAGAAGGAAATCTCTATTCTATAGCATGGACTATATTTTGTTGGAT
>NW_017386032.1:750253-845373 GCF_000237925.1 Schistosoma mansoni | reverse complement strand
AACCATAAAATATGGAACAGACGTTTTCCCCTCTTTTAAGACTTGTTAACAATGTACAACTACTACATTATATAGGATCAAGGATAAAAACATTTACAATATTTGTTCATGAACATGATATTATTGTAATACAGAGTTGATACTGATTGTATAATTCGATTAGCGAATTAGCTTGATCACCACTCAATATAATTGATAAAAATTACTTCAGTATCAGTATAGTTAACTTCACAAGCTATAACATACTGACCTTTGTTAAATGTTAAGAATTTTTAGAAGACATTCATAACTAAAAATAAATGACATTTCCATGCAGTACAGTTTTTTAAAAAGAGCTACTCAATCTTGTTACAATATCGAGTGACTTGATAATTTGAAACCTGTTAATTGAGTGTAGTGTAAAAATTATACTAGTTTTTTGCAGTTCAAGGGGTATCTTTGCTATATTTTAACTGATGCCAGTTTCACTTAGGGAGTATTTCGAAACTGAAAATTCACCTAAGTAATGTGTGAAATGATCCTTGGACAACACTTACTGACATTAAAAAAAACTAACCGTAAACTATGTTTCCTAAAATTCTCAATTTAAAACTGAACTTAGAAATAAATATTTCGGATATCTGAAATTGGTCAGAGTAGGAAAGCAGCAACAGATTGTTTGTTTTTTAAAGATATTTAAATGTATTTAAAGAATTGTTTCGTCTATAAAGACTAATTTCAGAAAGTTTATTTTTTGAACAAGCACAAGCTAGGTAAAAATCGCAAACCGGAATATTTTATACACATGTGTAGTCTTACTTTGAAACTCCTCACCAGAATGCACCAGTGACTGCTCTGGGGCTTAGCACTAATCGCTCTATCTTTAACCCACCTGGTTTTCATTCGATGATACACGTTTTCAACTTCAGTCGACATGCGATGTTATTCAATCATCATTAATTTCCGTCTACGATAACCCCTTAATTTCTGTTATGATTGGACCACGCTTCTCACTAACACTTCAAGAATACGTCTTATAAGTAGGAGAATAATCATTAACAAAATAAAAGATTTGTAGAGGCATTCTGAACTACCATGATATATATCTTCAGTGCTTTCTAGTTTGGAATAATTCTTCACTTCATATTATCTGGTAAGGAAAATTGCTTTCAAAAGTCCTACATTTATAAATAAAAACCTAGAAGCTTAGAAATAATAATCAAGAAGTAGTAAATGCAATTACGACAAAAGGTTTCCCTTGCTATTGATTATTGTCTCAAAACATTAGTGTAAAAGCTTCGACATTATTCAAGAACAGTAACAACACTGCTATGAAATAAATAAAACCGGAGTGCTAAAACCATAACTTTTTCATATCACAACGTAAAGTTTAGAGCGGAATTATTTTTTTACATTTTAATTCACACCCTACCTACCTCCATTTAATTTATCCGGGACAATGCCTATGTAGTTTTTATTATTGACAACTTATGTACCTTGGTTTTAGTCATAAATTACCTGAGAATATACAGAAATTTGATAACAAACGTATCTCATGTGGAGATGATATTGTTTAGTTGTTACTAAGTGGGGAAGTATAACAGTGCATCTAGTGTAGTGACAAGTCTATTTAATAAAGTAAGACTTAGCTGTCAGCGTATGTACACTTGGTTTTCCAACGTTCATTAAAACTACTGTTGTTGTTTATGTGATTTTATTGTTACCAGGTTAAAAAAAACGACAAATTTTATAACCACAAGTATATGTACACGGGAAATTTCAGTTCTGCTTTTTTTGTTGTGGTTAAATGTGTTGTTTAATTCAAATACTTCTTTTTCAAGAAAGTACCTTCAAATTAATCTGGAATAATCTTAAGTTATAAAAAACACCATTTATTATATACCAATACACGACAAAGTGAGAAAAAGTGCGATGAAATAGTATTTTACGTGACTAATCATCACTTTGAAAGTGATTGGATTTAACTTAAAAACACTTGATCATACAGAATTATGTACATAAATGAAGTTACAAATAAAAAAAATCCATCCACTTAATTAGTTGACAACAATTCGTCTAAATAAAATGATTGATAAACACTGAACAAAACTTCCAAATCAATGAAATTTTGTAATAGTTTACGGCTATTATTGTTGCTGTTATCCCTTATTATAAAAATGATGAAACAATCCTTTCTGTTGTAAAACCCATATAAAATAGCTGATTTCCTTTAATGGTTATTTATAATCCATATATTAATTGGATCTAAACGTATAATTTCATTTCAATATTTCAAATTGGATCGAGTTGTATATGTTCAGTAACATTCGAGTACTGAGTAGAAATCAATGTTATGTTGTTTGAGTTCTTTATAACTAATCTAACTCTTTCAATAAGGTTTGTAGTGCTAATACTAGACTAATGTGATTTGATGTCACGATGAATTTTGTTAGATAATTGTATACAATCGATATGAGGGACTGAATACAGTTTCTGCTCTAGTTTGCATTCATTAACTGTCTTGAATGAGCGATTTCTCTCACATAAATTCATGTCAGAACCCCCCCAGAACTCCATTTAGAGAAATCATGAATAGCGTCTCATTAGATTGTAGATGCTTTTCAGTTGATTGTTAGTGAGCAGCTCCAAATCTATATTGAGGACCTCCTACTGAATTTACATACTTTATCAGTCATTTATA
The DNA here is from genome assembly GCF_000237925.1 of Schistosoma mansoni. Taxonomy (NCBI): domain Eukaryota; kingdom Metazoa; phylum Platyhelminthes; class Trematoda; order Strigeidida; family Schistosomatidae; genus Schistosoma; species Schistosoma mansoni. The sequence goes on along the minus strand of NW_017386032.1, from coordinate 842,693 downwards.
ATTATGAAGTGAGAAGGGCTTTTGTGGAGATTTCAGTATTTTCATAGTTGAAATCATGAGTCAATTGAAGCTGGTTGGATTTGCAAAAAAAGCTGTGTTTGTTTATTACGGGCTTATGATGAATTAACATATATACTTCAGCTATGAAATCAAATCGTGTTCTACCGAATAAAGTTCAAATACTTATGAAACTTTATAAATAACGATATAATGTATAAGTGTAGCTCACAGTTTAGTATATAAATTTTGACATAATTGTCGACATTTATCGATTTTTGAAAGAATCGGTAAGTTGATATAGTGGAGAAGATTTGTAACTCATGTGGGTGATTTTGATGGAGTTTTGTTCTCTGAGCACACTTCACTTCTACGTAAAGTTTGTGCTGATAATGTCATTCAGAATAATGATGAAAGCCCCACCACCAAACAATCTAGCTTAGAGGATAAAACTCCATCAAAAACTGTTGAATTGATTGGTCGAGCTATCAGATAATAATATGATCGGTATTCACTTTATAGATAGAGCTTAAAGACAGTGACTTATGTAATATTGATTCTCCAATATATTCTCACATTTATTTACGAAGAATATCAATAAATTCTTAGAGTGAAATATAAAAGTCAGTAACTTGTTTTACAAAAATTAAATCGTATTTATAGCTTATCAACTCACCAGTATGTTCATATTTGTGCCTGGATAGTGAACTATGTTTAGAGAATACTTTTTGACACTGATCACAAGCAAATACTTCCGTGTTATTGACGCCATCACTACAACTACTAATGCTACCATTGATACTATCATTAAGACTATTGTTACTTTTTCCACATTTCACCAATTTTTCACAAACACTGAGATGATATAAATGATTATAATAATTATTATCATTGATATGCCCATTAATCTTTTTATCAGATTGAATACGATCACCGGTATCTTGTAGTTCATTGATTTGAGTGGACGAATTTTCAGCATCTCTTAACTAAAGAGGTAAAGAAGGAATCAAGATGTAAACAAAAAGAGAACATTAAAAATGGTTACAAAAAGATAAGTCTGTACAATTGACTTTTTTGTTGATCATCTGTACTTGGGCCGACTAACTACTGATTAACAATCATGAAATTAGACATATTGCTTTTCATCACTGTAAATATTTAAATGAAACAAAACAATTTCCAACAGAAATTGTATTCATTAAACTATTCATAACGATCAAAATGGGAGTTTGTGGAGATTGTAGTAATTTTAATAATTAGATTCATGAGTTGATCTTAGTTCAGCAGTGCGCACTCACGATTCAACACATGGGACTTGAACCCAGGACCTTCGGTCTCGCGGACGAACGGTTAACCTCTAGACCACTGAGCCAGCATCCAACGGTGTTAATGTCTGGAAGTTGTGTTCGTGCGAGAGAGCAAAGGTCCTGGGTTCGAGTCCCGTATGTTGGATCGTGAGTGCACAGTGCTGAGGAGTCCCGTACAAGGAGGAAATAGCATTCCAGTGCTTCCAGGTTCTCAATAGTGTTCTAGCTGAGATCAACTCATGAATTCAACCATTAAAATATTAATAGTAAACTCATTGATTAAACAATGTGTGTTAGTATTAGTCATTTTAAAAAATTAATGTAGAATCCATTAATTACAGTTATGAGATAATAAAATATTAAAGTTAATTCGTATGATACAGACTAACTGTGCTATTTTCTTGTTAGCTCTCAGAAACTAGAAGTGAATCCGTACACTTCCATTTACTGTTATACATTGAGCGAGTAGAAAGTGTGCAGAAAATAAAATTATCTGAATCTCCGTTTAAATTAATTAACCATCACTTTGAAAAACTTTGAAAAGTCTATATTTCTTAGCTAGCCTTCTGCTTTATCCGTAACTTATAAATGTTACAGGTCAATTAGGTTAGAAAGTTATCATTGAACTACATAAGATTATATTTGTATCCTGGTCTATTTTGTGTATTATCTCATTTGTTACACGATTAAAATACTCATAGTTATTTGTATGCTAACAAATAAATCTATGGTAGTATATATGTGACTAGAATGCACATACATGTGCATTTTTAAGTGGTTATGATCCTACACACATAATTTATTTCTGGCTTACAAGTTTGAATTTCATTTCAGCTGTGTATTTTAGAACAATTTATAAATTAACACTACCAGGGTCACAAATCTATCACCCTATACATAAACACTTGTGCGGTCATTAAGTTTCGTCTAAATTCAATTTAATACTGTTTGGAATGGAGTTAACTTTCTAATTAGTTCTTCACACAATAGTTCTTTTATAAACCTAGATTTTTTTTACCATTACCATTGTTATCAGTAGTAGTAACACTATTATATTCGTTATTATTACTAATGTAAGTGATCTTCCATAATTAAATAACCTTGTTTTAATATTTGGAAAATACTTTGTTGCACTTTAGTTACAAGACGTTTCTCCTAGGCAAGTAAAAATATTTTATAACACCATAGTGTAAATCCTGAATTATTTAGTTAAACGTGTAAATTCAGTCTAATTTTTCCAAATTATGGCTGATGAGCCTGCCTATAAAATCATTATATCTTTTGATTCATCATAACAAGTTGATAACACTGGGTACTACTGCTAATCAATGTTAATAAAATTCCAATACTCACTATATTGAGTAGTTCATTTACCGAGTCACCAATATCCTCCTATTCCAGTAAATATATTTATGAAACAACAAAGTGCACAATAGTTTTTTGTGTGTTTTAATGAGAAAATGACACTAATGTTTATAATACAGTGTATCAATGTTTATCAACTGCGTTGAGATGAATATGAACTGAATGTTATATTACATAACATTTGTAAACAAAAACACCACTACAGTGATTGTTAGCCACCATCATACTCAAAATAAATCATTTATGTCAATAACATTAAAGTTTTGTACTTTAACTGATAAGGTGTTATTTTCAAAAAAATCATCTAGTTTACACTTAAAGATGTTTATAATTAGGTTTCAGTGACTGACAATCTATTCACCCATACTTTATTTTCCAACACTGAATATGATTAATCTACTAATAATCATATAAATAATTCGTATTATTGAACAAGTAAATTACTTAAAATATTGTTCACTTATGTAAGTTATATTTAAATATTCCTCAGCCACTTCACAAGTCAAGATCCATTCATTTTTAATGTGGTATAATCAGCAGCTGCGTTCAACTGATGAGCTGTAGGAAACCAAATAACACTAGACCATCGGTTCCTTTTACGTTTATATTTCTCAATAATCCCCACCCAAGGCCTCATCAACAATCAAATTCAGGGCTCTCAGTTCGCGCATTGTGTACGATGGCTTTCGATCAGTGAATTGTAACTCAATGGTTCATATTTTTAACTTCAGTTAATCGTTGATATAGTGCGATGGTTATCCAGTTTCATCCGTGTTTCTGTTCTTACTGTCGACAAAATTAAACTGCTCCAAGCATAATTCATGACCGAAATATGATGACTGTATCTCAAACTTAATAACCACTGGCCACAGCACATTTTCTCGCTTAGAATTTTGAGATAAACAACAATAGACGTTTGTATTATCAGAAACGATAAAACAGATGGAATTATTTTGGAATAGTAAACATTTTTAAAGTAATGTATAAATGAAAACAGGGAAACTATCTGATCTAATGAATATCAACAAGCATTTACAACATAATGAATGTGATAATTTTATATTGTATAAATTTTTGAATGATAGATTCTTAGAAAGGACATCCTAAAAACTATCCATTAGCACATCGAGTTACAGAAATTAGCATTAAAGATTGAACTGAGAACAATAAATTTTTCCCTAAATGACCAATATTAATACATGTGTTAATACATGAAAATCACTTTTGTTTTACCGGAAATTCGATCAGTGCTTTCCCTCTTGTTCAAAGCAGTTGTAAAATTTAAAAAAATACTGACTATGACACGATCCTCACGCATTGTGAACACTGAGTTGCCGTTTGATCCTCAAAACTGATATTTCACGCTTTCCTGATCACTAGAAAATCGAAGTTTCAAGATTCAATCACATGTGGAACACTAATTATGAGTTTGCAATGATGGCGATTCTCATACTAGTCTGTTCAGTCTATCTAATGACCCACAGTCTTCGAGAGTCCCTCATCTGGCGTTATTTTAGGAATGAAAAGTACCTTCAAATTATAGGAACTATTCACAGCACCACCTAATTTGAAAATATTTGTTTTATTTTAATTTTAAAATCATTAAAATTTAATCTAAAGAAGAAATGTTTTATTTAGGATTTCAATAAACCGCTATTGGGACTAAGTTTGCTTGTAAACAAACAAAGTGAAGACATAGTACTGAAGTTTACTAAAAACAATTTACTTTAAAAATAAATTTAATTCAATAACTAAGTGCAGTTCCGTTAATTTGACTCCTAACTATTCCACCTGTTTGAGAATAGTATCATTCTCCGTCTGTCAAATTGAACTAAGTGAGGTGGGTTAGAAAACATAGATGGAAAACCAGTGTTTTAACTTATAAGTCACCATATCATTGATTCTATTTATAGCTACCATTAGTTACAACATATAGTCAAGGCGTATAGTAAAATAAAGGATTTGATGGTACTTCAATTGATTTTGATCTTGTATGCCTTAAAAGCTGACTTTTCATAAATAACAGATCATATTACACTCCATATATAGCTAGTTCATCTAAGTTTTATATACTTGGAATATATGTATATATTTCCAGAGTTACCCTATGATATCTAATTAGCTTCTAGGAACGAGTATCCGATAGAAACTAAAGGCGTCAATCTGTTTTTTATTCGTAAAAGATTGAGTTTCACTTTTTTTAAAAACATTGTTCAAGTTGAATAACACTAAATTTTGACAGTGATATCAATTATGAATAATGTAAATATATGGTAACTTACTGCGTTTACAACACTTCTCTTATCCATTGTGGTCTTTACATAAGTAGAATAGTCAAACTCATTTGTATTATAATAATTATTTCTTACAGTTTTGCAATCGTTACTGCTATCGCTAATATTATGAATACAATTTCTGTTAAGTTCATATGCCCATGAAGAATTGTTAGGTGATATCAACCTAGATGACTGTGATAGATCCTTTATTGAAATATCATTTAAATGTTCTAAATTTTGATTTGAATAATTCATTTCATTCGATGTTCGCGATAAAAAGGAAACAGCTGCAACCGCTGCAGTAGCCGCTTCCATAAATGTCATTGTTGATGATGTTGACCACATTAGGTTAGGGGATTTATGAATGTCCGGTTGATAAGAATTTGAAAAGTTAAACTGTTGACTGTCTATACTTAATGGCATATCATCAGGTTTTATTCGAGGCAATGACAAATCTAAAGCCTTTTCTTGATCTTCATGAAGCTTTTCACTTCGACATTCCGAAATCGTTTCTTTCTCCTGTTGTACAAATGTACTTGGTTGTGCAGTTTTCGTCGTCATCGCTGTCATCATGATTTCCAACGGTGATGATTGTGCTGGTGGTGATGACGGTGGGGATTGCAGTGTTTCCATGATGCATGAATTGAAATCCTGTTGTTTACGAGTAAAGGATGATAGTGGAGTTGAGTAATTCAATACATTATTTCTGTGTAAATTAGAAATTATATGTTTCATGATATCTGGAGATAGTTGACAGAATACCATCGATGGATCCTGTTGTGAATAATCAGATGAGCACACTGTCGATGATAAACTTGTCACATTTGTTGTTGATATGGACGATAATGAAGAAACACCAAGATAGGATATTGATGGTGATGATGATAATGGTGAGAAAGATGGTAAGGTAGAGAAAAAGGCAGAGGATGATAATGAGTTCGAAGTATAATTATCCACTTTATAACTTTCATACTTGGTAAAACTGTTATCACTGAATGACTTTGGTTGACGAATAACTAATTCATGATTATTTACTGCTGAGATCACTGGTGAAGATGTGATTATCTTTGCATGTTGTAGTGGATAATAGTGCGAATATTGTGTATTGTAGGCATTGACAAATTGTTTTTTCTGTTCCAAACATTGTTGTTCAGTTGTATACAAATGTTGAAACAACTGTTTCGCATTTTCTAGTTTCATTCCAAGCATAATTGCTAAATTTTGTATTTCTAACTCTGATTTAGACAAATTTTTCGAATCATACTGATTACTTAATAATTCGTCAGGTTGTTCATCCTCATGATGCAAATTACTATCATTAGCAATGGTAGTTAAAGTGGAAATAATACTACTACTAGTAGTAGTACTGTGAACATGTTCACTAATTTCATCACTTTTCAAATGTGAATTAAACTGGTTGGATGAATTAGCTGGCAAATAGTTATCTAGTTTAAAATGATTAAATTTTAAAAAATAATCCGCGTTATTAACTTGATTGACAGATTCTAATATATTTGAAACAGAGCTGAGTTCAGTGTCTTCACTGATATGAATACTATTTTTAATGTCATGTTCTCTATTTAATACATTTACCTTGCTTTTGTGTAATTCAAAAGATGATGTGAGTTGGTTTATTTTATTAAAAGACAATTGATTCATAGGAGTATCATCAGTTGCAAACATTTGACCAACATCGTTACTATTTTTGTCATGATAAATACTGACATTAGGAGTATGTGTAGTTGTTGTGTTAGTTTCATTATTAATGTTACCACTGATATTACATTTTTTGCTTGACATATGACTTGAATATGAACCGGAATGACTAAAACGTTTACCACATTGCGAACACATAAATGGTTTTTCACCACTATGAATTCTTTCATGTTCTTTTAAATGATGCTTAAATTTAAATGCTTTTGTGCACTGAGAACAACGGAATTTGCGTAATTCATAGCTTTCAGTGTGACTAAGTAAATGTCTGTGTAAACGATAAATATTAGCAAATTGTTTACCACATTGACTACATATTGGTGTATTACGTGTAGATGTATCAGTTTCCATAGTTGAATGTTGTTGCTGCACTGAATCATTATGTTCATGTTTATCCAATTTTGGTTGAATGGAATAATTAGTTAACGCGATATTTTGTTGAGATTGTTTTACATGTTGATTCACTTTTAATGTTTCTGTTGATGCATCGGGGTATAACCCCATTTTACTCATTGTCAACTGTTTAGACAGTATTCTTCCACTTTTGAACGATGATTTATGCTCTATAGAAATCTTTAATTTTTTTGAATCAGGTTCACATGATGATGAAGATGTCGAAGAGGATGATAAGGATGACAATACTGAACATGAAGTAGAGGAACAATCTGAAGTACTGATCATCCTTGAAGTTGATGTTATCAACATTAATGGTGGGTTTGCTATACTTCCAGTAGATATGTCAGGAGTTAAATAATTTGGAAATTCACAGGTTTTCAATGTTTGATATTGCTCAGTATGGTCTGGAAATTTGTCAAAAATACATTTTAGCATATGATAGTCATCTTTAAGATAAGTAAAAGAGGTAAAAAGAAATGGATTAATTGATCTCATTTGAATTCTGTGATCACAGAAAGTATCTGATGAATTTTTGTGAGACATACAAACACTTATGACGGTGTGTTTACCTTCTATCTGAATCTCACTCGTTTCAAATCAAGGTGAGTTTTTACTCCCTTTCTATAAATTCTACTTCTCACTACCCTCCCCACCACCATACACATGCCCATTTACCATACCACCTGGCAAAATAGGTTGCAGCATTTCACCTACTATTTTTGAAATATATATGATAGAGGTAACATCATACCACGCCTACATAAACCTTTACAAAAACCACTGGTTAACACGTGGGCAAATAGGTTAACAGTTTTACTATTCATATCCATACATATATGTTATGTATGTACGTATATATGAACCTATTTAACCAATTAGGATACAGGTGAGATATTGCACCACAGTGTTTTCATATATACTTTCCTACCCTTTCAGAGAAACTAACAAGGAGATTCTAGACATTTTCTACTAGGTGGGATTCAAATACATATTTGTATACATAAAGAAATATACGTTCCCCGTTGGTCTATATGTCTATGTATAGAGTTGAAGCGATTTCTTGAAAACTTTAGCAACAGTATGCACCTGATGATAGTAGTCAAGTTGAAATTAATGGAGGAAAGAACAATATGGAATAGAAAAAAAGGAGATGAAATTTGAAAAACAGGAATATGAATAATAATGTTCGGGGTTCATTACGTTCAGGTGTGAATTAATTTAGCAGATCATCACATAAAGTGAATTGTCCAATCATTGATTTGTTAAGAACTAGACAACGCATTATTGGTATAAAATTGTATCATAGTTTTAGTTTTCATTAGATGAGGACATTCCACCAGATCAGATGGGGATTTACAAATTCACAAGGCACATAATATGTATACACTAAAAATTGTTATTCATGAGGGAAAGTCAACTGTATTGTTTGGAAAATTTTCACAGTTGAAATCACGAGTTGATCTAGGCTAGGACACCATTGAAAACCTGGAAGTACTCGACGACCTTTTCGTCCTAGTACGGGACTCTCCAACAATGCGTATCCACAATCCCGCGAGCGAACACTTAACCGATAGACCGAAGATTCGGTATCCAACGGTATTAATGTCTCGCATGCGGGATCGTGGATGCGGACTGTCGAGGAGTCCCATACTAAGATGAAATGGCCGTCGATTGCTTCCAGGTTCTCAACGGTGGTCTAGCTTAGATCAACTCATGATTTCAACTGTGAAAATACCGCAATCTTCACAAATCCTCATACTGAAAAATATCCATCATAAAGTAAAAAATTATATACAATATAATCACAGTTATATTGTTAACTCAGAAATTTTCACCATCACATTTAGATTTCATTAAAAGTAATCACTACTCAGAGAGTAAATCGAAGTATTTACTGGATTGTGATTTTCCCAACACCCCTCAAATCCGGAGTTAAAATAGCGTTCTCATGAAAACTGTCTTCAAGCCATTCAGTTGCTCCCAAAATATACATGTAAACATTACCATTACAATTACAATTTAATTCTTTTCTATTGGTTGTTTGAATCTTCCCATTTATATTATCGGACTGCGATTGATCAATTATTTTCGACATATGCACATTCTTTACAGATTGCCTCAATATTGCCAACATGTTTAGCAAAGTTGGATGGTTCAGACAGTGAAATCCCGGATGCGAAAAATCGAAATTTAGTTTAATATTTTTTAGCAAGTAGTTGACCTCATCGACTGAAACTATTCAGTAAATCAAGAATGACAGAATTTGTATTTCAGCCAAGTTTAAGACCTCTCGGCAAAATGTCTACACAATATTACATCACTATCTGGATACTGTTAAAATCCCATGAGAGATATTTCTAAAATTTAAACAACAAGTGAAGTAACCCTATCCACATTTCCATTTGATAAGTTTGTGAGTTTTAACGTAATTTTAGAGTACCATTTAAAATTAACACCCCATCATAAGCTAATTTTTCGTAATTCACTAATTAGAACATTTTAACCATTTAGTATCCCACAAAAATGATTCTAAAAATGGACTTCACTGAAAGGAAAGAAATCTCCAAGAGAAAGATAACTAAATAAAACCAGTGCAATCAGAATAAAGAACGCTACACTTGTCAATAAACAAGCAATATACGCAAGTTACTGGTAACTAGAAATGATATTTATATTCTATTAATAAGATTTCTAAATGCAAGATAAATTATCGAAAATAAGACAATTTATACTGACAACTGGTGGTAGAGTTTACTGAAACTTCATATAATCAATACAGTGCAAAGTTTCTTCAAATGAATTTTATTTAAAAAGAACTCCATCACCTCGCCATAAAGTTAAAATCAACAAGAGATAATGTTATAAGAAAACATAACGACATAAGTCAATAAAAGATTGTCTGCCAGTCCGTTATCTATGTTCAACCTGATATTGAACTCAGAATTTAGATATTTAAACAACAAACTAATCAACAATAAATAACTTTTGGAATTTGGAACTTTCTTATTCCGTTTTGTATAAGAGTAAAAGATGTGAAAATTAATTATTTATTCCGCTGTTTTCCCATAGTCGCGGTAATGGTATTTGTACTTTATCATATCAATAAACACTTCATTTTATTTATTATTTATTCAAACACATAAATGTCGGTACAAGGGAGCACCAAATATATATGCGCCGCACAAATCTCATTTGATTTGTGTGAGGGCTGTGATACTTCCTTTCTGTCATACATTTCGTCATACATTCATTATTCGAATAATGATAAGCATTTAGATAGAGGTAGTCAATACTATTATTATTTTAACTATTACTAATCGTCCATTAGTCTACAATAATATTCACATATCAAAATTAAAGTGATTAACCTTTGATTTCACATAGATGTTTATAAATACACATCCATGTATAATGTGTCAATGTTTACAGGTATGTGAAAATGCACGTCTGTTTCAAGGTGAAGGTAAATATCAATTACTGTAAACTTTAGTGAAAACTCTTATTCTAATAAGTAGGTTGCTGTGATTAAAGTTGGTTTTGAAAATACTTATAGTTAGGTACCGATGTTAACTGGATAAAACTTGAAAATCAAAGGACATTATACTATTGTTTAATCAGTGACATACAGCTTTGGATGATACATATTCTATCAACAACAAAAAAATGAATTGAGGCTAAAACGGTTTGCCTTTCATAATGGAGGGTATGTAAGCACTTGTATCTCCTTAGTTTCCATTGTCAACAACGCCCCTGTATGTTTCCAGAAGACAAGCTCTACATTTGTTTAGTCATCTTTTTTTGTTGTCTTTACGTCATCTAAGTGGCTCTTCCTCATGACCATTTTGTATTTTAATAGAAGTAAATCTCTGTAGAATAAGTTCTGTGACTGAGAAAAGTGATCTATTGTTATAATCGAATTTGACGAGTGGGATAATTGGAGAGTCCCTGCTGAGTGTGTGACGCATTATCATTATGGAGCAGCTATCTATCAGTATCACAATAGTTTGGTCGTATTTATTCTTTTGCTCTTCATTTCTTCTTCTCTGATTTCGACTAGGGATCGTACACACAGAACCATGATTAATTATGCCTGCAACTAACAACCCCGATAGTAGCTGTTACTTTGACGTAGTCATCAAACTTTCATATCGTGAAGAATCAGAAGAGCTATGTTAGTTGACACAATTGCTCCTTTAATTCATATCATATTATCACACCAGTCAGATTAGATGGACAATGGTCTGGAGTATTTGTCCCTTGGGCTCTGAGGTCACATTCCCAGGTAACTATGACCGCTAACAATCCATTTCATTTTTTCAGGCATCTCAATAAGCACTTTTCCACTGTTCGGGTACCCAGGAGATAATAACAGCCCAGATAACTATAGTGGAACTCAAGATCCTCTTGTTCACAATCAAACACTTGGTCAATTCTCAATATTCTTTCTATCCTCACTATCAACCTTCTTCCTGTTACTTTATCACCGAAGCATTGCTAACAAATTAAATTCACAAGATTTTATTCCTGGTTTACTGAAACTATCCTCTGAACTAAATGTTGGAGGTGTCAATATTCGGACGTCATTTCAAATAGGACAACAGGTTTATCTAGTTAGAACTCTTGAATTGTGCATATACTGTGTCTACAAAACATGCACTCTGGGTTCAAGTATGGACATCTGCGTGACCTCACTCAGTATACGTAGATAACCTCCTTGACTAATAACCTGTATACTTGGGGAATTACATTTTTCTTACAAAGGCTTTGATCGGTTAGGAATGGAATCAAGTTCAAAAGTATGTTAGACCCTCATAGACTGGATCTTAATAGACAAGCACTTATGTGTGATCCATTTCAAGTGGGCAGTATTGTAGTGAACGATAACATAGGCGGGGACAATCAAATGTATTTGAACACAAAATTACAGAACATCTTAGTAAAATTTGAGAACCATACAGCAAATAATTCATTTGCAAAATGTCGATCAATTGTCTCAGACTACATTATTCTTTCGTTCCCACACCAATCATTCTTTGTTCTCGTTCTCTTTTCTTAAATAATCTTAACCTTCTATCTCCAGGCATTTCACTTTCGATTGGTGATACATACTACTTATATCTGGTAGCATAAGTAGCATACACCACAGGATGAGTTAGAGCAGATAGAGAAAAATCTACTACCTCATCTTTTTAAATTCGATTACAGGAGTGGTCATGGATGCTTACTGATAACGAATATTATACCAAAATGAAAAATATACCAACTCGTTTCCCTCTTGAAATTGGTGTCTAGCCACTCTCAGTCTGTGAAGTACATCACTAAATATACAATCGTCTGAATAGGTTGATATATGCAAATACACTTGATGTGAATATACTGTTCACTTGATCGATCGTCAACAGATGGTGAACTAGTGAAAATCAAGAAGCACTTGATAGTTTTATCATCACTAACTTAGTATTATTCACCATCTGCGTGCACGATAAATGCAACCGAAAATTGAATTCATAACAATTAGTAATGAATAGTTTAGCAGTCAGATAACTCAGATTTCCACAGCTTCATATACCATTCAGTATAGATGTTTTGTATACTACGTGTACTGAGAATCTATACTTTTCAACAAAAGGGAATAAAATTCTTGTAGATAACCACACTTTTCAGCAATCATATTTGCTCATTTCTATCTAAGTTTTGACTAGATAACTTTATGCTAAAACCAGCACTACTCATTAATTTACAGAACCCAATCCTCATAATTTTTACAAACAAGCTTTAAACTCTTACTTACTCAATTAAGTCTATTATCGCTCTTGGGGCGTTGGGTACCGTTTTCCAACTCTTAATTGCCACTTATTGGCAAAGTGTAAACTTTATTCGTTTCAATATTGAGAATCGCATACTAATTATATTCTTATTAGTGATTACCGTCGAGATGGATTTTTTGGAGTTTATGTGGGAAACCTTGATATGTAGAATAATGTATTTATCACTGATGAGATGAATGAGGAACGTGCTATATTACAAGCTGATTAATGTTGGAAATAAGTCATTGTGTTCTTACTCATTGTCTCACCCTAGATCTGAAGATCGCGACTCCAACTGTGTTTAAGGTTATGCAATAGTGAGTAGTTTAAAATCCGAACAAAAAAGCTGTTCAGTGCTATATGGTCTTCTATAGTTCGCTCTAAATGTGACTTATATAAGGAACAGACAGGAAACCTTTGATTCAAATTTTATTGGTCTGGCTACAATATGAAGAAAACTTAAGATTTCTCAAATTTTCAAAACCATATTGTTCGGTTTTGTAATCATTGATATTAACATATGTGTTGATGCTGGCTATTTTATTTATTTAAAGACAGAATATATTACACAAGTCAGTTATTGAAAAGTAAGTAACGTACCGTTATTTAGTCACTGGAGTTAATTGAGTTTCTGAGGCAACATCTGCAAGCTAGTCATTAAGTTAATGAAATTACTACTAATAAGACACTGGCTACTGTTTTCACCTACTGGCTTTAATCGGCGTGATACAAAGTGGTACTTATTAACTCAATTAGTAGTATCTGTTTAATAAAATGTAGCCGCTTCTAATGAAGCCGACTAAAAAAAACTATTGACACTGAATGCTCTATAATATATATTACATACATCACTTAGAGTTTATTCCACTTCTTGTAAGCCTACAAGATATCTTCAGTGTATGTTTGCAAAAGTTCTTAAGTTTGTAATATATATATATATATATATATATATATATATATATATATATATATGTTTACTGGGACATAGTGTACCGTCAAAAATAATTAAAATGCTTATCAGACATCGATATATACGTAATAAAAATGTGCATTTTCATCTATTGCATAATCCATGTACTGAATTACTCTGATTATAACAATTTTCAGGGTACACATATTGATTAAGACATTTTATTTTTTTAATATTTATCGAGTAGATATGACTAAGGTCAAAGGGTTAACAATGATGATGTGATGTAACTTTAATACGCAATAAATTTGTAGATTCTTGTAGAATTTCATCTTACAAAAAAATAGGGAATTAAAAGGGAAAATCAAGCGTACAATATGACAATCAGATGAAAAAAAGTAGCCATTCTTCGTTTAACTATGCAACATTTTAAACTTTATGTAAGAACATAATATTGACTAATAAGTTAAGAGAAAAGAACCTCGATATGTAATAGTATTTCTGTTAGTTGAGACAGATGAACTTTGACAAGTGGATTAGTGTTTATTAATATTTCTCATAGCTTTATTTTATTTCATATCATTTATTTCATAAAACATCTAGTTTAAGCAATTAAATCATATTAATCACAATTGTTCACTGTATTCTAACTTAACACTCTAAAGGTATTATGCTAAGACATCAGAAATCGTGGAATTTGATCTTGTCTGAGAATGGATGAGTATTGAAAAGTAGCTTGAAACTAGAATTTAATATGCTATTCAATGTTTTTAAGTTTGAAAGCTTTTCGGGCTGTTGTTTACCAATGATAGTACATTCCTATTACTAACCGTATATATGTATACTTCAACATGAGCTACATTTCTTCCCGATTCAAGAACAGAGAAACAGATTGGTAGAACACATTGAAGAACTCTTAAATAGGCCAACTCTATTGAATCCTCCGGATACCGAAGCATCACCTACAGAGCTTCCTATAGATGTCACTCCACCAACGATTTAAAAAATCAGGATGGCCATCAGACAAATCAGAAGTGGGAAAGTAGTAGGACCTGACAATACACCAGCCGAAGCACTAAAATCAGACATAGAAGTAACTGCAAAAATGCTACACGTTCTATTCAGAAAAATTTGGGAGGAAGAACAAGTAACGACAGGCTGGAAAGAACGATATCTCATCAAGAAACCAAACAAAAGAAATCCGAGAAAATGTGAGAACTACAGTGACATCACACTGCAGTCGGTACCAGGAAAAGTTTTCAACAGAGTGTTGCTGAACCACATGAAACATTCAGTAGGCACTCAACTTCGAAATCATCAGGTCAGATTCCGTAAGGATTGGTCGTGCACAAGCCAAATTGCAACACTACGGATCATCGTTGAACAATTAATTGGATAGGACTCGTCACTATACATCAACTTCCTTGACTATGAGGTGTTTGACAGTGTGTATAGGAGACCATTATGGAAACTTCTTCGACACTCTGGTGTACCTGAGACAATTGTCAACATCATCCGGAATTTATAAGACGGACTACACTGCAAAGTCGTGCATGGAGTACAGCTCATAAATGTATTTCAAGTGAAATAGATATATTCGGCTTTCTACCGTCTGCCATAGGGGAAAATATTCAATTTATCAATAAACAGCCGAGAATTAGTAATTAATCAGTTATCTTCGTCTACCACTGTTAATTGTATTATATTTCTGTTACGCGTTATCCATATGCAGAATACTATACTCTTGGATGAAATGGCAATTGTTTTGACAAAAGTTATCACTATGATACTTTAAGACAATAGTTCAAGCTCCAGGCTTTATTCTCTAGATTGATAGCTTCAAACATAATTCTATCAATCAAATATTAATTGTAACTCGCATGTAACAAATGTGACTCAAAGTCTATCGCTAACATTTTTTGTAAAGTTTGCAATACCAAAAGATAGATATTCCTATTATGATCTACAAAATAAAATCCTCTCTACTGAACAATAAATGGAGTAGCATTTATCCTTAATATCATGAACACATTTCTTCTTATTGCTTGTTTATTTCGATAATGTAATAAGAAGACGAAGATTATCAGTCTTCTTATTACATTATCGAAATTTATCAAAGGGACTAATTGCTTTAAGCTTGTTTATTTATAAAGTGTCATTTTATTTTTAAAAATAAAAATGAATTCATTCTAGTCTTTGGTCTTAGTTTCAGAGAGAAAAAAATAACACAAAATTTCGAAATATTATTTTTTAAGTAAAACTAAAAGATATTGCAACTTTTTAGCCCATGTGAATACATACGTTCACATTCACCTTAATCCTTATTACTGAGGTAGGTACTTATGCATCTACTCAGTTGTATTAAATCTCAATGTTAGTGATTTATACGTGTTTGTGTCTACACGCACATGTGCACACACAAGTGTGTTTATACACATACATGTCTGTTCATATTGTACTGTATGTATATTGCACGAATATAAAAGGCGTACTCATAAATTCTCAAACGATTACGACAGGTGAACTATAATGATAGGTGGTTAAAGTGATAAGGAAAAAAATGAATATTTGTGGATTAGTTGTTGCATGGGTTGTGGAAGTGACATAGTGAATGTGTATGTATGTAGGTTGGTTGAATGTCTAGTGATATATATATATATTCAAAATTATGCTTTTATCACATAAGTTTCACTACGCAGAAAAATGATTTAAACAAGATAGAGAGAAAGAAAACGACAACCGTGTTGTAGTGACAAAAACTGAATAGAAAGCATAAATATTTTTGTCAGTGCATGCAACAAAATCGAAGAAAAGAAAAAAAACTTTTGATATAATGAAAACTCGACATTTAAAGTCTTCTTTTTTAAAATCTCACTTCTCTTTCTCTTAAGAGTTTTTCAATATGGCAGTCGTTATTCATGGTAGTTGATTAATGGGAATAAAGATGGTGAACATTTTTGTACGATAAAAATTTACCCATCCTTTGATAGGCATAAAATTTGATTTTAAAAGATATGTTGATAAAAAGAGTAGAAATCAAGAAAGAATTATGTAGCTAGAGCATGAAATACACCTAAACTTAGGAATGAAGCATTGTGACTGTATGCATGGATTAGTTTTTTGTATCAATCTATTGCATATATTTAGAGGATAAAAAAATTCTGGCTAGGAAGTGGTGTTAAGGGGGGAGCAATATCGATTTATATTATTTATACATGTATATTTTTCTATACCTCTGTCCATATGTATGCATACGTGTATGCGTGAGTTTACCTGTGGATAAATTTTAAGCCTGAATAAATAACTGTGAGCTGATGATAATATAGGGATTTGATAAGTGTTTCTTTATGTGGCAAGTAATAAATTTTTGTTGACTTTTAGAGAAAAATAAAAAAAAGAACACAGCAATAATAATGATAAAAATAACAACTGTTCATTTATTTCTTCATCAATAATATTCTCTTTCGATATGGCAGCCAGTTGGATAAAAAAGTATTTTCTAGAAGTAAACATATTCCTATTTTCATGGGTCTATTTATTTTTAAATTCCCATTTCAACGTATTCAATAATTTTGTAAATTTCTAAACTTCAATTTGTAAATACTACGAGAGAACTAATTTGAAACGAGGATAAAAGCCTGTGAAAGAACACAATAGAGAATGTTTATTGTCGCATATAAGGGTTCATAAACGTTGTCTTTAATATTCAGGATTGTATTTGATCAGTGTCCGCCGTTGTATATAGGCATCCTTGAGGGGATGTCTGAATGTTGCCTATAGCTGTCAATTCATTATATTTTACTTAATTATCAGTAAGAGTCAAAGACCTGTGTTTCATCCCGTATGGGATTCTTTAGTTGACGAGTACCATAAATTATTGGTCTAGTGGATAATGCCTTGAATTTTGAAGTGATGGTACAGGACTGGAATCTCAGTATGAACGGTACTGAAATGCTGGTACAGCGGGTTTACAAGCCTAAAATAGAATGAAACACGCATTCATTGTTGACAATTTCTCCAAATACAGTCACACGACTTTTGTTGTATGAAATTGAAGAATATAAGCTTGATGTAGACTAGGTACTTGGTTCTAAGAAGGGAAAATGGACAATCTAAAACTTTAAAATTTGAGATTTTTTTTGAGGAAAATTATTAGTCGCATGTAATGTAGGGCTTATACTCATATGTATTGGTTCAAGTCAATAAACTACATAAGCACAGAGATATGTCAAAACAGTATAAGAAGTAACAGTATTATAAATGGTAGAAAACAATACGTGCAGAAGATATGTAACAATAACAAAATATGGATTTGTGAAACAACAAAAGGAATAACGATATTTTAGAAACTTAGGATCTAAGGAAGGTGAGTTAAGGAGTGAGTGGACCAGGGTCTTTGAGCACGATTCCGAGTTAAGTCATACAAAGCTTTAAACCATTGGTTACAGCAATCTCGAGGACCCAATCCACGTAACCTGTATCTACTTACATAAATCAATCCAACTGTCAATGGCTTCACGGAAAGATGCTATCTGTGGATTTGGTCATCCTTAGCTTTCTTCCAACGTACTGCTATACCAGCCATTATTGCGCGTTTAAATAGGCTGTTGTTGGACAAACACATAATGTATGTCCCAATATATGGGAAACGATAGAAAGCGCTGGACTTAGAATTCATGCTAGCTATTACTTATCAAGATGAGCAGCGCGACATTGTTCTCTGTAAGACTCGAAACTACGAAGCTCAGTGTTGAGGTCATACATATTACTACTGGGCTATCTGTGCCATTAATAACGAATGACTGATCTGTTTATATAACCAACATGATACTTGGTTAATCCTTAGTACTGAATAAGTTTTGTAGATTAATGTGTAGTGTTAGTTCTAGCATAAAGTTATCTAGTCAAAACTTAGATAGAAATGAGCAAATATGATTGCTGAAAAGTGTGGTTATCTACAAGAATTTTATTCCCTTTTGTTGAAAAGTATAGATTCTCAGTACACGTAGTATACAAAACATCTATACTGAATGGTATATGAAGCTGTGGAAATCTGAGTTATCTGACTGCTAAACTATTCATTACTAATTGTTATGAATTCAATTTTCGGTTGCATTTATCGTGCACGCAGATGGTGAATAATACTAAGTTAGTGATGATAAAACTATCAAGTGCTTCTTGATTTTCACTAGTTCACCATCTGTTGACGATCGATCAAGTGAACAGTATATTCACATCAAGTGTATTTGCATATATCAACCTATTCAGACGATTGTATATTTAGTGATGTACTTCACAGACTGAGAGTGGCTAGACACCAATTTCAAGAGGGAAACGAGTTGGTATATTTTTCATTTTGGTATAATATTCGTTATCAGTAAGCATCCACGACCACTCCCGCGGTCGAACACAGCACCCTCAGCACTAATGGCGAGAGTCTGTCCTTTGTATCACTAAGTTGGCATCCAGGGGTCTATATTTTTAAATTCAATCAATTCATGATTTCCTGTTATTGTCAAATATTGTCAGTCAACAAGTGTTGTGAACTGTATACTTATTAATCTACAAAAACACACTATACTGATTACGTAGTTATCTGACGTTATAGAATCGTGTATTTTTTTTCATCTTTGTAAAAAATCAAGCACGGGTTATTTTCGAACTCCTCAAATAAACTATGTTAAATTTGATTCATGCGTCGATTCGCATTTAGTTTGTGATTGAGGCGTATTTCAATTTTAAATACGCATAGTAAATAATCTTAATGAGTGATTTTGGTGTGGTAATTCTATAAAAGAAATGAACTGTATAATTCTTTTTAAAAACAGCGCAATATTTTGCTAGTTAATTAGTCAAGAATTTTAAGCATTGAAAAACAGCCAAACTGTGTATTTTAATTTATTTCGATTAGAGAAGGTAAAAATAGACGTCAGATATTTAGTTGGTACAGTGTAACTATTTATACGTAAAGCGCTATGTTAGGAACAAATTACCAAGTCAAATCAGATTGTGAAAAGTTTTCTATTACATGGAATACCTTAAATCAGAGAAAACCAAGTGGCTGACGCATTCTCGTTAGGGATTTATTAACACTAGGTACCTCTGATATTACTCAGCATTTCAATATACACTCTTTACCTGTAATGTCAGAAAGTTTTGGGCTACATTCAATATTGGGTTGTGGATGAACGGTATTCAGTAGTCTCAAACTAACAGGTATCTAACATTTGACGCTTTGAATTGGTTTTCCAGTTAATATCGGATCACGATAGAAATAGCCTTCAATTTATGTATAGGCAGAAAAATCTACCATCAGAATGAAAGTTAGGTCGCACTTTAATGTTGATTCGGATCAAATCACGTGCCTTGTCAGTTATATCAAGTTATTCGACAGATAAACCTTGTTCACTGTTTCAGATAACGGCGCAATACTATTTGCTATAAACTAATTAATGTGTTCATATTGGTAATCTTTAAAATTACATTGCAACTTAAGTAGGTTGTTTCAAAAAAATTTATGACAGGTCGATTTTCATTGTGAATGGCCATAACCTTCATCTTGAAAAAAAGATATAACTTTCATAATTTTTCAAAAGTCATCATGAACTACATACGGATCTCTAAGGTGTACTACGAAAACTAAAATAATCAAACATCAGCAATGTACTAACAAAATATTAAGTGGTTATGAAAAATGTTTTAATGACTTCGAATGCACTTTGAGAAAATACATTTCGCGACCTTAATTCCATTAAGTACCATATATATATGGAGAGAGAGATTACAGCTTCATTAACTAATAATAACAATAATAATAGTGAAATACTGTGTACTAAGAACCTACAAGTTAAATCCACATAGAAATCCATAGTATTTACAAATGACCATCTATCAATATTGTTTAATTAATTGAACTGCTCTTCTGTTATAGTAGATTCAGTGGTAAATTATTAAAAGTATTCTCTTTACAAGCAAGGGCAGCATTTCTACAATTGAAGAACATGTGGAACTCAAAACAACTGTCAACTAATTTCAAAGTCAGAATCTTTAATACGAACGTCAACACAGTCCTACTGTATGGAGCTGAAACGTGGAGAACTACTACGACCATCATCAGAAGGGTACAAGTATTTATAAACAGTTGTCTACGCAAAATACTCAACATCCATTGGCCGGATACTATCAGCAACAGCGTTTTATGAGAGAGGACAAACCAGCTTCGAGCTGAAGAGGAAATTAGGAAAAGACGTTGGAAGTGGATCGGACATACATTAAGGAAATCACCAATATGCACTACAAGGCAATCCCTAACTTGGAATGGTGAAGGGAAGCGGAAAAGAGGAAGGCCAAAGAACACATTACGCCGGGAAATAGAAACAGATATGAAAATGATGAATAGCAACTGGAAAGAACTGGAAAGGAAGGCCTAGGACAGAGTTGGATGGAGAATGCTGGTGAGCGGCCTATGCTCCTCCATGAGGGGTAACAGGCGTAAGTAAGTAATTAATTCTCTTTACACCACATAATTAAAATTAATTATACTTTAACATAAGTGGTGATTATTAGTACTGTTTGGAAGCCAATTTATTGGAATAACTTGTCTGATGTAATTTACCGAGAGTATTTAAAATATTAAGAGTTGATTTTTGGTTAATAGTAAAGTAAGCTCACTCGACAATTTTAATAGATAAAGTTAGACAAAACAACCTTAATAGGAAACAAAACGGAGTTCCTGGAACTAATAAATACTTTTCTTTGGAGTAGGCTATCAGTTACAGGAGACGAATCAGACTAAATAATCAGAAGTTACCATGTTAAAGTTAAGATACGATACCTGCACAATTCTCAACGATTAAGGGAAACTAAAACCGAACTGGTGAATGTCAATCAGTACTATGTCAACGATGACAAAGAAGATGATATAGAGAAATTTTATGGGATTATTCTGGTCGTTAAAGAGAATCGGTCAGGAAAACACAAGACCATCTCGATAAGCGGCATAAACGCCAAAGTTGGGATGCATAACGACGATAGCATCGTCTACTCCCTCCGTTCCGTCTCGTTCTGGTTGCTGACTGGATGATGAAGAGCTCGACATCTGGAGAGAAACAGGGAATATAGTGGACAATTTGGACTCAACTGGACTATTTATAGTTTACAGATGAATTGAATGTCCTATCGTATACACAGAAACCAGTTGAGACATTGACAGTTAGAGTGGGAGGGTTCTCCACATAAGTGAATCCCAAGTTCACAGAGGAAACAGCAAGATCTAGAAATACAATACAGTGAGCATCTATCCAATTACACTTGATAGTGCGGTTCTGGTGGTGCTGGAAGCCTTTATTCCATGAATAGCATTATCAATAAACAGGAAAGCTCTAATGCGGAACTAAGAGTTTGAGTTGGGAAAATAGGGACAACAATTCTACAATTGAAGAGTATCTGAGACTGAAAAGAACCGTGAGTCAACACCGAAGTCGGAGTTCTCAACACTAATGTTAGAACAATTGTATTGTATGTAGCTGGAACTTAGACAACTACCACCACCACCACCACCACCATTATCATCAAGGATGTGAAAATACTAATGAACAGCTGCTTACACAATATTCTTCAAATCAGTTGGACAGAGACTATCAACAATAGTGTACTGTGACAGAGAACAGAGCAGCTTTCAGCTGAAGAGGAATTTGGGGAAGAGGTTGTAGTTTGATATGACACACTTTCCGGAAACCATCAAACCGCCTCACTAGATGAGCCTTAACTTGGAGTGGTTATGACGAAAGAAAGGGAGTGAGATGAATGAACACATGTGTCTATAAATTGGAGGGAGATATCATGATCATGAATGCAAATTATCGACAAGTGGAAAGAGGAGACGAGGACAGATTTACTTGGGTATTTCAGTCGACAAATAATTCTCTATGATGAATAGGAGGCATAAATAATTAGGTAACACCTGAATTGAATTAATTAATTCAACTAGGGTTAGTGTTGTGTTAATATACATACATCTTTGATTACAACCCTAACCACCATTGAAGATATAACAATCAAAATATTAATATACAGATACACATGTCTGTTGTGATATTTTAATTTTAATTTAATTCTTCTAACTCTATTATTACTAATTAAACAATGCAATAAAATATAAAGAAAGCGAAATTCAATCGAGAACTAACAAAAGAACGATGATATGGAAGTTGTCTAAATATTGTCTAATCTATTTTATGTCTGTAATGTGTGTGTATATGTTTTGTCCCGATATTCATGAATTGCTTAAGTTGAAAATTCCTAATAAAATACAACCTACAATTTTTATGTATAACAAACAAGAGGCTTTATGATGAAATACAACTAAGTTAATGTTGTCTATCCGGAAAAAATTTCAGTGTATACACTGTCACCTCTCACCAAATTACGAAAAAGACTAATATGGAATTAAGAAAGTATGTCTTACTTATTTGACTAGAGTTTTTGGATAAATAAGACTAATGACAGTAAATTGATTCGCTTCTATTAAAGTGAATGGTTTAGTGGAAAATTTTAATTTGTTTGACAAAGAAATATTGTTCTATTCCCCATCTGTCACTGATTAGTAATAGTTTTAATATATATGTATTAAACATGAGTGATACAACAGTAGGGAAACAGTAGTTTAGTGAGTTAAGCACTTGGTTTTTAAATATTGAGCAGCGGATTCGAACCGTGGTCTATGTAATTCGGTTTTAGTTATACGATAGTAAAGGATGTTATAGCTATTTCATACAACATAAAGCGTGAACCAGAGGTGAGTGCATGAACATATAATTGATGAAGAGGTCACACTGCCATACATTATCATTTAGAGACCTGGTTTTAAGTGAACTAAGTGTAGTTTGGTTGGAAATAATAAATAGGTCTTAATTGTAGGTCACATATGTATTGAAACTCATTCGTGATAATTATCTTGTTGCCTCGCTCTATAATAACAAACAGCTTTCAAAAACTGACCTCTGAATAAGGATTCGAGAAATCTAATTTACTGAATTTGATATTTGGTTGAAATAGTTCACTAAAATCCCCCGTCTGAGTTTGGTGTTATGTTTGGTAAAAGAATTGTTGAGAATTGATTTGACATTTGAATTGAATGCTTGGATAAATTATACGTAACTTCGAGAACAGTAATAGTGCTTCCAGGTTTTCAACAGTGGTCTAACTAAGTTCAGTTCATGATTTTAATGAAATTAGACAATCGCCGCAACTCCATACTGAAGACAAACATCATTCACCTAAGAATTAATTTTCGACTTCACCGGAGTTTGATTAACAAATTGTTACTTGGAAGGCAGCATATTAGAAATCAGTATAAGCCAACGACACTTGAAAAGAAAGAAATCCCAGAGTAATTTCTATTTGTTCAACCATTTTAAATATTAAAAAAAATTGGAGTGAAGAAATGTAAGATGATTTAGTTAGTCAATCTAAGGCAGTGTATAATTTAGCATGGGTGTTCGTTTGTCCAGAGAGTCACACTTAACATGAGTAAGGTGAAAGAGGATATTTGTATGCACACAAATATAAAGATATTTATAGCTGTTCAAAGCTCAACAAATGAAACAAAATGGAGAATGAAAAGCATCGAATGAAAATGAGCCTAAGAGTATATCGAAGAGATATTCAATTTATTAAATTGACGGAATTTTTTAGTTTATGAGTGATGTAATACACATTTCCCTCAGTTATTACTATTATGTTACTGCAATTCTGATACAGTCAATATTAATTTCTTCATTTGATTTAAACAATCTGTATGTGAGCCACTTGGTTATTCAGTACTGTAGTAAAGCGGCTATCTATCAAACTACTGGCAAATTTTTATATGACTAACTTCTCATGATGAATCAAACATGTAGGTAAGAGGTGAAAACTTTTAATGACCATACATGAAAACACGTAGCCTAACTTTTCAAACTCGATAGATGCAGTTTAAATACGCCATCTAATCCATGAGCAAAACATTCCACGTCCTAGGACATTAAGAAATATTCATGTGACATTTGCGACACGAAAAATTAGTGAACCCAAAATAATCTAGTTTTACTTCACGATTCACAATAATGTATATTATAAAATTACTTGTTTATTCATGAAGCAGAGAATGTATTCGGCAGGAATAATGTATGACACTACTGAACTGTTGTCAAGTGCTTTAAAGGAACACATATCAGTCATAGAAATTATCAAACTGCCTCATAGTTTACATGCAGTCAAAAGTTTTCTGCTTCAATAAGGTGTTTGTATGGAAAGCATAACGTCAGGTGATCCTTATTGGAACCCAGTAAGGTGACTATAAACTAGTTCAAATTGACCATATTTGTTCGTAAATATATATATTTCTCTGCTAAAAGACCACGATGATATTCGAATACCTCCATAGTTTCTCTTCATATATTTTGTTACTTTTCTACCCACTTTCATGTATTGTCAATATGTTGATTGTTTTGTATCATAGTTATTTTATATGAAGTAATGTCTTGCTACGACTGGATTCAAGTTAGGTTTTTAGGAGATTCAGTGAAAAGATATTTGTTTTGTGCTTAACATTTTTTAATGGTTTTCTTGCAAACATCGCCTTGTGATTAAAACCAGTCTCAAATTGAACAAATTTTCATAAATCACTAAAATGAATGAAATAAAAGTTTTAATTTGGATGTAGACTTTTCTCTAATGTTTATTTTTATCACTGCCTTATTGCTGCTTAACTATTTTTGAAAAAGTTGAATAGGTTGAACACCTTCAAACAATGCTGATTTTACTAGTTTGTTAAAGATCTAATCACCCAAAACGTAGTAGTTTGTTCTTATCCAAGTTATCTTTGAAATTCCCAGTGATTTCGCCTTTAGCATCTAATGAATTTATGGAGCTAAGTAGTACTTAATAATTCGATGTCGACCAAATAAGATTGTTTCAATTTCTCTCATTAATATCATTTAGTTTGCTTTACCATTCATTTTGTTAATTTATGTCAATGTAATGATAGATGTAACAACTTGGGCAGATGAACATTTGTTCCAGGTTGATTATGATTGACTGTCTGACTTAATATTATTAGATTTCTTCAAAATTTATCAAATTAAAGAACTACAATTTAATTCCAATAATGGTAACATCATATATATATATGTATATGCACATGGTCAATGTGTATTGTAAAATGCCTTGACAAATATGTAATGGTAGATGTATTATTTATTTCAACGTGTTAGCGACCTTCAACTAATTTTTGTCAGTTTATTCAACAACTACTGTATAACATTTATGTACAAATATAGTTTACGTGAAAATCGAAAACCTATTATTTCAAGCCTTAAATAAACCGGAAATCAGATTAAATAAAAAAAACATAATATCCGATATATTATTAGCATTGTAGACGCTTATAAACACTGACATCTTACCTGATTGATAATAAATATTAGTATACTGATTAAATGAATTATGAAAAACTTGTCCTATTTATCCGTCAAACAAGTTACGAATAATTAAAATTTTTGAAAGATTATATATTAGAAAGGTCATTTCAAACGACCTTAACACAGGTTGGAATCTAAAATGAAAATATCTTAACTAACCTACAATAAGATATATAGATGTTTATAGAGATGATGAGAACACTTAGGTTTGATATAATACTAACACTCAATTTCCAAACACTAAAAATACTAGAATGACAGGTGTTGTTTAAATGAATGTAATCGGTGAAAATCCCTGAATTTTTTAATTTTTTGCTTTTTATGACTTACGAGTATGTTTGTAAATGTATGTTAAACAGTTGGCTACTCTACGATTCAAACAATTTTTCATTTAAACATTGACGTTAGAAGTATTATATTCAAGCTTTCCATATGAAAGGTATAGATTTTGTCAGATTTAGTTATGCAAAGGAATTTGTTTTCTCAGGATTAATTATATCAAACGATACTAGTGGAAATAGATCCGCAGTGTTTCTACGTCTTCAGTATTTATCCAGCTATAGTTATTTCAGAAAGTAGATTGTAAATAAAAAGTCTGTTTATTTAAAACTTAGTTTCACCGTTTGAAACAATAAGAGTGATTTAATGATAGAAATGAATCTGAGAAACTCTAATAGTATCTATCTTTGTGTTTTTCATAAATACATAGAAATATAGATTCTACGAACCATAATGTTCACTACTTTTTCATAAACATTCGTTAATAAAATAGGTATATTCATTTTAAGCAAAGATGGATAGTGGCTAGCAGTGGAATCCAGGACGCGCGTTTCCTCCTATTTGGGACTCGTCAGCTGGATGTACCTGCATCTCAGAGTTGATGCTCACTCAGGGACTCGAACCCAGTATCTTTTGCTTCAAACACCATCGCGTTATCCACTCAACTACTGAGTCCTGATAGCCACTTGCTTGTGCAATGGGGTGAAGTTTGAATTCACTTAGTATGTTCATTTTACCTAATATTTTGAATAAGATAAAGTTATTTTATTGGTATTGACAAGATTCTCACAAAAAATCCTAATATTTTAGAATGCTCGTAAAAGTTAGGCTCGATAATTATAGTTCAAATAAAGCCAGAACATAAAGGGAACTAATTGCGTGAAATTAGTGTTCATTTTAATTTCTACTGATATACTTGTAAACATAAATTGAACATTATCAGTAGGCAATTATCGAATTTGAATCGAATAGATTATAATTGTCAATCTAATGTATTATAATCCTTAGTGCTAATTAAATTTGGTCAAGGAAGATTTTGTTAATTATTTCAATGCAATCGACAGAAAGCTTAGGTTTTATGATAATCGGTACTTATGTGCAAGGAGTATCTGAAATGTTAGTGGAAATGATTTATTCTCGGATATTCACATCAATTTTATTTAGTATCACAGTAATAGACGTTGGCACTGGGGCATTTGTCATAAAACAAACTTACTGTAGGACTGATATGTTTACAATGTTAGGCCTTAAAAACGCAAAGAACACTATGTTGTTAAGTTATCAGTGGTTATTAGATCTTATCTATGAGACTGGAGAGTGACCATAAGTTATTTGTTACTTTTTAAATATACTCTAGATAATTAGTATGCGTACGTCAGTTTCTTTTGTTGTCTAATCACTCTATTTTTCAATAAATCAGCTCTCATCATTTATTCATAAATTTTTTACAGAGATGAAAGATTGACAATTGATCTTTCACTAATTATATCCCAAAATAAAACAAAAACAATAATACATTACCGTGTGCACTAGTTCATTTATCAGTGTGATTGACTATGAATCAGATTTCGCCTTCTACCGATTCATATTCGTAATTACTTTAAGTGCATATTTTTTTTCTGAATATTTCATGGGTTAAATAACACATTAATTTTACAAATAAAAAAGTGTAATGATACGAGCTATAACAACATTAACGATGTTAAGACAGGTAGACAATTTTATGAAGATATGCAAAATGTTAGTTTCATTCAGTGCAAAATAAAGTTGATAAGTGCAGAATTCCATTGTTTTAGCTCTCAATATTATAAACCAACAATAAATCAATCAGCTAGTTAACTGACATCAATCAATATAAGTTGAATTTACACAAAACCTATTCTTTGTTACTTAAATTCAAATAGTCTACACTGAACCATTTGTTTGAATGATACTTTATTGATCGTTTAGATGGCTTGTTTGAAAATTACCAGGTGATCTACCAATGTAACACTTGAAATATTGAATAAATGGGAAATATTTGCCTCTTGTCGTCATTTGTTTTTCATTGCAATGCATTCAGTCCATTAAATTCAGATATGTATTTTATAGTGAACTTACTGAGACAGTACAGCTGATGAGAAAATTCAAGCTTGTTGCTTTTTTCGCAAATGAACTTAGTTTCGGTTGATTAGAGGTTTCCTAATAATTACCTTCAGCTAGTCAACACTAGTAAAGATTCATTGGGATGTTTGTACACCATGGAAACTGGAGATCTTTAAGTCAATTTGTAAGAAGGTATGAGCAATATGATAATAATTACTTTCATCTAAATGATTATTGAAATTATTAAACTACCATTTGAACATTGTTGATGGAAACCGACTTCATAAACCTATATTTAATAAGTGAGATGAGTACACTAACTAAATTAAAACAGAAAGTGGCGGAATTTCCTTTCTGGATACTTTGACTTTAACTAGGGTATGCAACAACGGTACCGGCAACCTTACAATGGAATAGGTAGTTCTTATTGAACGTAACCGAATTATCATAGTACTACATAGAATGATGAGAGCTATTTAAATAGTCTTTGACTGCTTGGCTTTGAAGTGTTGTTTTGTAGTGGATGCTAATAAAATAAACTTAGTATCTTGAGGGTATTACGATATATCGTCTAATTTCCAACGAGAGATTAGTTGTTTATTCACATTTTAAATCTAGTTAAGAGTAGAGTAGCCCAATAACGTAATAAATATCGTTCAGTTTTGTACAAAACGAGATTTAATTTTTTGAGAAAAAATAGAGTTTCTTCGTGATTTTTAGAAATGCCACCTAGATAGCCGGCTTCATACTGATTATTTTCAAAAGTTCATTAATATACTTTATTCCATAATGTTGGGATCCAATCATAAGTGTAACGTGACACATCGAACTCTAGAAAGTTGGCATTACTATTCAATTTCTGAAGATATAGTGGTTGAAATGAGTTCCAAAGCTATAGTACAGTGAATGACACACAAACCGATAAGTTAATATTAAGTAATATCATACTGTTGACAGATAATTCCCATTTAAACACTAAAAATTAATTTTTAATATCATACTATCTAGTCTTTAGAGTCAATCAAATTCTATTTGTTTCATCTTAAATATAACCAATAGACTAAGTGATTCTATCTCTTAATGAATGTTCTTGATGGTGCGTCAGTCTTGCTCCAAATAGATTATTGAACAATTTTCTGATGATGACCCAGAGCATCACAGGTTCGAATTCCATAGCAAGCATTAGTCTTTCTAAATCTTTGGAAGAGCCTTACTAATGATTACTAGCCAACGCAAACCCATAATGTTGATTGTATCCAGCTTAATAATATCGTGAATGACAGCTGCGTGTGAGAATCTATTAGGCAACAGCATTATGAATACTGTTAACTACAATCATGTTTGTAGAAAAGGATTAAGTTTGACAGAACAAGGAATAAATTTACTGATAATAAAAAAATGTAAGTCTATCTTGTTTTTTTCTTTTAGTGGTGTATTAAAAAGATAAAATAAGTAAATAAATAAATTAGCCTAATAATGATAATTTTTGCTGATACAAAGAATAATATAGTGTTGAACGTTCAGTTATTCTCATGGGTAACACATTGCTTATTGGTCCATAAAAAAGACATAAAAATTAAAACAGCTGAAGTTATCATTTCAGTGACATCAAAAACACTACAGACATTTTTCTTCTGAAAAATACTTATTGTCTAATAAAGGTGATCTTATTAGGAATTACTGAGTGAGTGAAGGAATAAGTGAGAAGTGAACAGTTACTTCACTGTATTGTGTAACTGTATCATTCAACAGTACATAGTTTTGTCTGTAATGTCCATGAAATTATAGCATTGAGGGATTACAATTTTAATTTTGAACCACTGTATTTCTTTCGTATTGTTGAACAAGTTTTTTTTATTTTTTAGATCCGGTCAACCTGTAACGTATGAATTCTTATTCATTACTGCTATGAAAGTTCTGGCCTACAACCTTGGAGAGGTTGGTGATTCTGGTAAAGTTTGAACTGATTATAGTTGAGAATTTTAATGATTTAAATCAAAGAAATGGAGTATTTCAATGGGTGGTAACTAGTTTATTATTAATCTTTGACTATCGCGATGTCTCATTACACGGCTATGGAATCATACAACACAACTATCTGACATTATATTTATATACCGTTGTTAATAGTGAAATTTTGAACATGCATTTCATCCTATTTGGGACAATTCAACTTGTATAGAATTAAGAATGTAGCACCCTTTTTTTAGAAAATTATCAAAAATATTTAGTTTGGTATTCCGAATTACAACTTAACTAGAATGTACATTTTGATTTAATTTTCAAAATTACAATATAGCGTACACTACATACAATTATGAACAACTAAGTGGTTTTTATTTGGGAAGAAAAACGTTTGGCCACAGATTACCAGACCATAATAACTTGAGTCTCAGTATTTTAATGCTGTATCATGCAACATCTGTTTTATTATTTACTAATGGCGGCTAGTATAGTCGTGTTATTTAATTGAGTGAACTTTCGATATAAGTTCAGTTAGTCAGTCAGACTTAATGTAGAACCTGGTACATGTGTACATGAGTCCAAGACACAATACCCGATTAGCAAGGCGTGGTAAAATTGTAACAGAGATAGTAACAGTATTAGTGGTAATGCAAAAGTTTAGGTATGGAAGAAACGATTCAAGAAAATATGATTTAATAAAATTTTTAAAAAGTTGCGAGAAATACAGACGACGCCAACCGTCGAGGTAGGCAGTAGTTGGGTATACATAACGCATGTCCCAACCACGTCAACTGATGAAGATTTACTACCTCATCAATCGATCTCCCATTTTCACTTAGTACTCCACTCCTAACCCAGGCATTATTGAATCGGTGGTTCGAAAATACATCAGCTATACTTCGAAGACATCACTGATCAAATACTAATAACCTACAAATGTTCTCTATTCTTAATGGCTGTTTCACATCCATGAGTTAGAACGGAGCAAACTGTTAAGTGGCAAAGTCGCCCTTTAGTTTGAAGATGGATGTCTGGCCTACACCGCAAGCGACTCAAGTTAGCAAAAGCCAATCGAGCCTTCTGAATCCGTACTAAGATCTTTCCAGATACCAGACAACCAGGACTGATGAGACTCCAAGTAGAGGCGAAACAGTTAATACGTTCAACTGCTTCACTTCCTATTATTAACCCAGGTGCTAAAGCAGACCATCCCTGGAGCAACGTTGTACATTTAGAGAGAGAATCATATCCAAAACACACTTGCACTGTTGCTTAAGGTAGTCAAAAGACTCTGAATTTTGTCGGTATCATCATTAAATAGAACTATATTATCTGTGTATTCTAAGTTAACAAGTAAATCACGTTATAGAAGATCAACCTCTGAAAAGCTAGAGCACTATCTCCAGAAGGATGTCAGTGACAAAGTTAAGTAAAAACTGTGAAAGCGGATAACCCCAACGAACACCACTTGAAGTATTCAGTTTCGGTGACAGTTTACTACAAGCTCTGACTAGACCAGTAGTTTACGAGTAGTGAGCCTGTAAAAGGTTAATGTATTTCTTTGAAACACCTTTCATTGACGGGCACTGCCACAGAATCTTACGATCAAAAGAGGTGAACGTCTTCTTAATGTCGAGCAATCTATTTTTATTCCATAACCTACCGAATTCTGAATATTTAGTTTATACACCCACATTCAAGTACGAAACTACCCCCGATGTTCTCTGGTTTGTTCTTCACGGCTCCTGTTTAAGCGTCGAAGTTGAGTATGAAAGTAATGTCAGATGGTGAGCCACTGGAAACCCCATCCAGTACTAAACCAGTGAGGTGTAGGTCGCGCGGTGTGCTAATTACTTTCAGTCCATTGGGTTGGGTTTCAATCCCCCATATTTTCGGTTTCAGTAGTTTAGTAATGTACGACGACCATCTTCTCACTTAACTAATCTCCAGAATCCATTCAACTAAATAATAATTGGTAACACCATAATTATCATAACTAAAATTAAAATTTAATGAATAGTGTCACAATTAAAATAAATAATCTTTTAGTTATTGATCAGACTCTA
This sequence comes from Schistosoma mansoni, assembly GCF_000237925.1. Taxonomy (NCBI): domain Eukaryota; kingdom Metazoa; phylum Platyhelminthes; class Trematoda; order Strigeidida; family Schistosomatidae; genus Schistosoma; species Schistosoma mansoni. The sequence continues at coordinate 810,066 of NW_017386032.1, read as the reverse complement.
CATATTCAAAAGTGAAATCCAACCACCGGCTGAACAAAATATCGACCATAACAATATTAAGTTTTGAGTCCATCTGATATGTACATGAGAGTAACACACACCTGTTAGCGGTTTGGTATGCTAACCAGCCGAGTTGCACCTTTTTATGCCAATCTAAATTGATTATTCTTATTATATAAAAACAACAACTAAATGATATATAAACTGTGTTAAAGTTTCATTCCTATAACAATATGAGTTAAATATAATAATAATAATAATATAATAATAATAATAATAAAATCATAACGTGTGAATAACAAAATACCTACCAGTATTTTCAGTTCGTTTAGGCGTAATTTGCTTTCTTCTATGCATTTTAGAATTTATATCTAAATGAGTTTGTATTGTCATAGTTAATCAAAGTAAAATCCCGAACATGGGCACATGTTATATAAATATTATTGACTAAATGTGATTCAATCGATTAAAATGAGTAGTATATGTCACAGGTATTCTGATAGTAAATTGTTGTGTTTCTTTTCATTTGTCAGTGTAATTATTGTTGCTGATCTTGTAGATATTGTCTGATTACAATTTGACTTTGGTGTATTTCTGGGAGCCACCTTACTGATTAGTTTTGAATTTTCTACAAAAGAATAAACACAAATAACATGATATGTACAATTGTTTCTCTCTTCCTCTTTTACACGCACAATCTCTGAGTTCTACGATTGGGAATAAATTTTCTAAAAAATTGAGCGAAATATGTTTTTAGTGCTAATCAAATATCAAAGTGCATTTACTGTTAAACAGGATCATGAAAATAAAGAGAGAAGGAAATAATTATGTATTATTGTTTATTTTACTTACCGTTATCAGTTTCGTCTATATAAAACAAAATGAAATTTGATTAATGCGGTGAATTTTTATTTTAAAATATAGTCCTTGTTATTATTTAAACAAATGAACACATTTACGCAATCACCCCTTCATTAAAATCGCTAGTTTCTAATTTGACATGTGAGATTTACACAATAAACATGATAGGCATTTGCTATCATTGACTTTGTAACTAACCCCCTCTGTTTATTTTTGAATATGTGGTTACAATAATTAGTAATAAATAAAATTAGTCAATTATAAGTTAAACACAGACAGACATATACTTGAAAATGATAATAAAAAAGGCACGCTTTTTAATTAGCTGTAGTGTATCAGTTACCTATTTCAGTTTTCCTTCACTGACGACAGTATTACTAATAATCATAAGATTCTGTATCGCGCAATATATTGTCCGAATGGATCCTTGAAAGTAATCAGTAAGATGTTTTCTACTCAAATTTCTTACTCATAGTAACACTTTTTGGAAAAAAAGTTAACTTATTCAAGAAGATTCGTACATCTGTTTATGTGTAATATCAGTTGGTAGTGGAAAATATGAAAAAAAATAATTCGCCTTATTTAAAACTTATCAACTGAACTTGCCCATATCCTGGTGTTTATTCTACCAAGCAAGCAACTGATTTACGGTAAATAACTACTATTCTGCTGAATTTAGTTAATATAAGAGTTTTGACATCTATATTCTTTTTACCTTTTACCTCATAGTCACACGGTTGAAATTATTAATTCACAAATAATTTATAATGTATCCATTTCAAATGAACTTACGCCTGCTACCTCTAGTGGAGCAGCATAGACTAAGTACCAGCATTCTCCATCTAACTCAGTCCTGGACAATCCTTTCCACTTGTTTCCAGTTGCTTTTCATTCTTTTGATGCCTGCTTCCAATTCTCGATTCACTGTGTTCTTCGGCTTTCCACTTTCACGTTTTCCTTCAGGATTCCAAGTTAGTGCTTACCTCGCGATTCAGTCAGATGATTTCCCTACTATATATCCTACCCACCTCCAACATCTTTTCCTAATTTCCCCTTCAGCTGGAAGCTGGTTTGTCCCATCCCACAGTAAGCTGTTGATATCCAGTCAACAGACATTCAATATCTTACGTAGACAATTGTTTAGAAATATTTGCACTTTCTTGTTGATGGTTGTGGTAGTTCCTCAAGTTTCAGCTCCGTACAGTAGAACTGTTTTGACGTTCATATTGAAGAGTATGACTCTGATGTTGGCTTGCAGACAGTTGTTTTGAGTTGCATCTGTTCTTCAACTGTAGGAATGAGGCCCTTGCTTTGCCAATCCTCGCATTCACGTCTGCATCCAATCCTCCTTGTTCATCGATGATGCTACTGACCAGGTACGCAAAACTTTCCACCTCTTCCACAGTTTCCCCGTCAAGTGCGGTTGGGTTGGTATTATCCGTGTTGTACTTGAGGATCTTGTTTGTCCTCTTGTGAATGCTTTCACCTACCGCTTCCTGCTACACTAGTTGTTTTCACTTGCATTTGTTCGTACGTACGGGATAGAAGAGTTAGGTCATCAGCGAAGTCCAAATCGTCTAGCTGCATCCAAGCTGTTCATTTTATTCCATGCTTCCCTTCAAATGTCGAGGTCTTCATAATTCAGTCAACCACCAGAAGAAAGAGGGAGGGGGAGGCAGCTTTGTCTGACCCCGGTCCTCAGTTGGAATGCGTCTGTCAGGTTTCCTCTATGCACAACTTCGCAGTGTAGTCCGTCTAATGAATTCCGGATGATGTTGACAATTGTCTCAGGTACACCAGAGTGTCGAAGAAGTTTCCATAATGGTCTCCTATACACACTGTCAAACACCTTCTCATAGTCAAGGAATTTGATGTATAGTGACGAGTCCCATTCAATTACTTGTTCAACGATGATCCGTAGTGTCACAATTCGGTCTGTGAACGACCAATCCTTACGGAATCTGACCTGATGATTTCGAAGTTGGGCATCTACTGAATGTTTCGTGTGGTTCAGCAGCACTTTGTTGAAAACTTTTCCTGGTACCGATTGTGGTGTGATGTCACTGTAGTTCTCACATTTTCTCGGATTTCTTTTGTTTGGTATCTTGATGAGGTATCCTTCTTTTCTCCCAAATCTTCCTGAATAGAACGTGTAGAATTTTTGCAGTTACTTCGGCTAGTGTATTGTCGGGTCCTACTACTTTCTAACTCTTAATTTGCCTGATGGCATTTCTAATCTAAGAAGTGGTCTATTTCACCATACCTCTAAAATTATCATTTATTGATCGGTCTTATGGAGAGGTTTGAAATTTATTATCAGTTATAAATGAAGGTTAAAACCCAAACCACTTTGTATGGGCTCGAATCACCCTATTGTTCATGTTCCTAAATATAGACACTGGAATCTAGGTGTATCCAGCAAAATAACTCAAACTAGGACGAAAGAGCATTCTGGATTCTGTTACTAGCTACAATCCATCACTTTTATGATACTCAGTTTACAATTACATGTCAAACTACTTGGTCAAAGTTACAATATTTTACAAGTTGAGCAACATATTTTAGTGTCCATGTTTATCACAGTATTGTCTACTGATTAGTTTTTGAAGAATTCAGTAAACTAAATAAAATTATAGAGTGTGAAGAAAAACCTACACAATTCAACGTTTTCCAAGTCATGAATTTAAATAACATATTATGAATTTGATTCAGGAGTGTTTTATTGATATTATGATAGTATATAATGCCATGTAAATTTTTGTCTACAATCATTCAACAAAGAATAAAGGATTTATAATATTCTTCTATGGTTTCAGTAACTTTGATATCTCCTATAAACAGATAATGAACTAGCACCACCTAAGTAACAGCATTATTAAAAAAATTATTTGTAAATTGTCCTGTCGGTTCGTAGTACTTTATGATTTCCCAGATCATTAGATTCAAAATAAATTAGGTCCAAAATATTTACACGTAAAAACTTCTTACACTTTTCTTGATTATTCAGTCAATATGTAGAGAGGTTTGGCTCACAAAACTTGAACCTCTTGTAGATTTTAGTGTTGAATCTTATTATCTCAGCTCACTCAGTTAACAATATAGATGACTTTAATTATAATTTATTTAATCAATATACTTTTCTGGAAGTATTCTCAATCAACTTATAAATTTGAGCTTTTGGTTAGAGCTAAGTGATATTTTAAAATTGTATTAGATGTTTGCAATTTTTTGTAAAATTATTTAAAGAGTTTGACGTAAACCAGGATTATTGAATCTTGAAACCGATTTCAAGGCGGCTTTATCCAGAGATTGGTTCTAATTGTTGAATCACAAGAAGCTAGGAGTTATCTAACCAGCTTGTGACGGAAACTATCTCGAAACTGCAATAACCCTTGCAATCAGACAATTGGACGAAACCAGAACGACCAGGTTCAAATGATTTCATTCTACTCAATAAATGATAATCATGACTTCGCAAATATAGTTAACCTAAGCCACACCATTTAATCTAATTAACACAAGCATTCAAGTAATTTGAACTTCCTAAAGTACTTGACCAAACGATTGATAGTAATGATAGATTGAAAAAGAATTTCGGACTTGATTTCCACTATGATCGTAAGAACCAACTACTTCAGAGTCCAAAACCATACGAACCAAGTCAAGTAATTATCTTTAAAAATCACTTCAACTAACCAGTCGATCTGTTGAATCATATTGATGAAACATAACAAAAAGCTCGGGTCCATAAGAGGAAAAAACGAAAGAAAAATAACACTAGTAACACGAGAAAACTGAAAATGAAAACGATGCGTCACTATATTTTCCACTAAGTGTTTTTGAGGTCATTTTATTTGTTAACTAATATCAGTGTACACAATATTTATTGCAATAGGTCATTATGTAAGCAATACACTTTACAGTTTATATGTCATATTAACTAATACAATAATTGTTTCACTCCTTACAAGCGTGTGCCTTTGCCACATGTGATCTTTAATTAAATCAGAATTGAAATGATTATCTAACAATAAATAAAATAATCATTTTTTAGAGTGCATGCCAGTAGTAAGAATAGTATGTATGCTAGAAATCTACAGTTTTCCTCTCATTTTACGAGAAAACAAAATTAATTAACTGAATAAATTCATTTGGTATTGTTTACTTGAATTTTCCCATTGATGTTTAGGACTGCAACTGATCAATCTTTTATTAGCATATGTGCATACTGTGCGTATTACCTCAATATTGCTATAAGTCACAGGCATTTTAAGCAGAGATGGATGGTGGCTAGTATTGGAATCCAGGACAATTATGCGGCATATGCAGCTAAACGAGATGAAAATAAATCGACTCTCGCAAATATTTTTAGAAGACAATTTCGATTTCTCTGAAACTAACAATACTTGAAAACCATGATCGCTGTGTTGTGCACCAGTAGTTTACAGCTAAACTTCTCACTATAAAGTAAGAATTTCACTGATTCTACTCTAACGAAGAGGTTTAGACTGATCACTATAATGAAATTATAGATTGGGATGATAATATTATAATTGGGATATGATTAACGGTGGAATCTGGGACGGACGTTTCGTCCTATTCGAGACTCTCCTACTGAATATACTTGCATCCCAGTGTCGATTTTCATGCTGAAACTTCAACCCAATATATTTCACTTTGAACATCGATGGATTATATACTGGGCTAATTAGTTTGAATAGTCGTTAACTTGTTCAACAGATGTAACAATATTAGTAATAGCTTGCAATTTTCAGTCTTTGAAATTTAGGACTGTAATTGATTAGTATGTACGGCTACATGCGATAATTATAACCATGTATGCACACTCACGTTCCAGTACTTCGTAAACACCAATCAGTAAATCAGTAAATTATTAAGGAGTTATTAAGGTCATGAAGTTTGAATAAGACTGTCTGGTTTTTATGTCGAAGAGATAACAAGCTTATTCTGTGGATAGCTACGAATTAATTTCACATTTCATTCACTATAGTTCAAGTTAGTACTGTTGTTTTCCCCACGAAAAGCAAGTTACAATTCTAATTTTTCCTGAAACCATTTGATAAACAGAATATACAGTAACATGAAATCAATCATTAAAATAGTTCTTGCTGTAAAATTGATTTATACTTACCGAACCTTATGCGAATTTACCCAAACAAATATTCTTCGTTTATATATTTTTGTTTTAAGATATAGAAAACGTAAATATGTTCACATAGTGAAAAATGTTAAAAATAACTTCGGTTAAAGGATTGTCATCTAAAGCGTAGCGATGTTGTATGCCGAAAATATTATTGAGAAAATGTTGTCGCTGTCACTGTGCATTACGTTCTTGATGATTATCCATAGACAAGACAGTGATTACAAATTTTTCATTAAATATTTTTTGTCGGATTAGAAGAGATAAGAATCGTAAAACAAAAGTATGATTAGAATGAGGGTTTGTGGGGATTGTAGTGGTTTTAATGGTTGAATTAATGAGTCGATGTAAGCAAGACCACCATTGAAAACTTGGAAGCACTGGACAGCCGCTTCGTCCAATTGTGGGACTACCTAGGAGTGCTTATCCACGACTCTGCATGTGGGAACCGAACCCATGACCTTCAGTCTCGTGTGCGGTCGCTTAACCTCTAGACCACTGAGGCGGCATCCGATGGTTTTAATGTTTAACTTCAATCGGCTCATGAATTCAACTATTAAGACAGAAGTATCGCAAACATATCTGAACATAATTAAGAAATAAAAATAAAGTCTAAAATAACCATATACAGTACTTGGTTACATGTTTTAAATTCCTCAGAAAAAAATGTAGGGATATGAACTAAATTAATATATAGCCATTATTTTCTACTAAACAAACATCAGAGTATCATGTTCTAGATAAGACAGTGATACGACTAACATTCACTACTGGTGAGTGCATATTTGTGTAGCTATGGTAAACCAGAGAAAAAGTATTCCACGGACTTGGTTGCGTTAAAACTATAGCGATTAAGGTAACAATAAATTCTACTTTTCAACCCAGTACAATCACAGTCCCTGACACACAAATATATTTATGACGTAAGCTTTCTTTTATTACAGATTATTAGTAGTAACAGAATCACTGAACATAGTTAAGAACGAGGCAGTTGTTTTTGTCTACTTTTTTGACTTCTGTACAATGTGTACTCATTACTTTGTATAACGCCAAACGTAAGGAATTTATACTTCACATTGACCAAGGTACTTTGGGATCCTATGGACCTTAATTGAATGATTAATATTTCTAATTTTAGTCGATTTGAGACAGAGTTGTCCAGTGCGTTTTGAATTTTAATGGTTCCTTGACTGATATCAGTCTGGACCCAGACATAACTTCATATTCAAAAATATCCACTAATAGCAACTAAAAAAGACAGGTTATTTAGAGACTTTTGAAAAGTATTATCCAGTTTTAAAATTCAGAGGAGTGGTGTAGGATAATGTAACCGTATTCACAAGAACAAACTCCTACTGTCTAATTAATAGTCTTAATATTTGATTATTAATGTAAGACCCGGAGAACAGCCCAAAATGCGACAAAAGATACGAACTGCATTTTATTTTATCAGCTGAGAGTATCAAAATAAAAGGAGAGGCAGTTGGAGTCAATATATTCAAATAAACTCACTTGAATAAAGCGTTTGCTATCTATTATTTTATTTTTCGATAGGACTGTAATAGAGGAAATGTATAGTTTTTTAGGAAGCAATGGTTATTTTGAATGATGCGGCATAATAATAATATCGATACCAGTGAAAACGTTGTAGCTCTGGTTGTTTCCTGTGAATAAAAACTGGACAAAGTATCTCGCCAGTAAATTAGTGCAGAAATAAAGCAAATGATTGAATTATGTTGTGTTTAAAAATTGCGAAAGCATGAATGCGTTTGTAGGTCTAATAAAGCCTATAACAGAGTTAACTCAAGGAAATTATAGGTAAACTTCCAAAATTTATTCAAACGTAACAGAATGTTAGATCGTTTGTGGTAATATCTAACGTTAATTTCTTAATTATGTTTGCAGATGAATTCATAAATTGGCTGCGTAAATCCTGTGTAAATCTTTCGTTGAGCATGATGCTTCAAGATTATTGAACCGACAGATTCGGTTAATGTAAGACGGCTAATCATTCAGGTTACTGGATATGTAAATAAGTTATTCCCTGACTCCATGAGAAAAACCGTTAACACTGATTACAACGGTAATTGATCAGACAAGTCTAGATATTTCAGAGATTAGCTGGAAAATATCACGGGTACACCATCTCAGAGTTTTCTGTAAGCATCATGGTATGGTCATGACTGACAAGACCAATTATGTCTTAGTATATTTCTAAAGTCAGAAAATAAACACTGTTAGGAAATGACATAGTATAGTCAAGTTTGAATCACATACAATTGACTCAATCCTGAAAGTTTCATTATTGTGGCTGAGATGAAGATCACTAGAAGGCACTTATGGATATGGACTGTTCGTATTATGAAAGGAAATGATCGTAAACGAGTTTTTATGATAGCTTTTGTTGGGTTAAAAAATGAACCTGTTGTGCGAAAGTACCTTACGTAATGCTTTTATGTTTATAAAGATCTCCAGTGGAAGCGTTTAAATGTCACAGTAAGTAGATTGTATAACGTTCCGAAGTACCATGGTTGCTAACCGTAAGTAATATGAAAGTCAAAGTCACCAATAAGCTACTGACAAACCTATTTCCAAATAAAAACTATTTTTTCGATGAAGATATTACATCAATGAGGAAAATTTCTAGCTTTAAAGTTCAATACATTTAATGAAAGCTGCCATCTGTTCTGAGGACTTCCATCCTTTAGGTTTATAACCTCTTGATATTTAGTTAATTTACTAAATAGGTTTATGCAGCTATTCGGTATTGAGATTCTTCCTAGCTTTTTTTTATTCTGACCAATATAGATCACATTAAAAGAGTTCATTATCGTCTGTATCAACAGATGATGTTTCAAAGTTTTTGTAATTTATTACACATATAGTTTGTTTTCAATTTCATTGTTCAAATTTCCATTGTTCCATTAGGCTTAACACGGCGAATAATGAGGTGAGATATAAATATCACAATTAACCAGAAAAAAAGCTACTACTACTACTGTAGTGACCCATTGAGTAGTTGTTAAGCATCGCTTACTACATTTTGTAGTTTTTGATGATAAGAGTTACTGAATGAGTAATTCAACACTAGCACTCTCTGGTGATCGACTCTAATGATGGAGCACTATTTTTATTAGTATTAATTAGATTAAGTTTATTTTCTCTTTAAGAAATAAACATGTCATCCCTATGTTTTATTATTTTGTTGTGGTCCTATTTAAACTTTATAATGATGCACGTGACAGACTACATCATAATAATCTTTTTCTAAAGCATGATATTAGATTGAGTCGATATAGCACTGATTTATTCTGGTTATCACTGTGATTACTGAATTAAAATAGGTCATTGTAGTAATAGTAAGTATACGGAAAAAACAAAAAAATAACGAATGGAACGGCATGTTAAGTAAGATAAAAGGAACAAAAACACACTAGTAAGTAGAAGAAAATCAAACGACCAAATAGATACTAAAATTTCAATTTATGATTTATGTGCTTCATTTAAAATTAAATATTAAATAATGAGTGAACGTTCATTTAATTGTTTTTTTTGTTCATATGACATGTTTCTCAGTGACCTAATAATTCATACTTCCTTCTTTTGTAACGTTAACAAATACAGACGATAATAGCTCCTTGGTAATAGTTTGTGGTGGAAAGTAACATATATGATTAATTCTACCAATAAATCGTCAATAAAATGCATATTACTCGATTACTAATTATAAGATGCCATCAACACTATAAACATCTTCGCCATCATAATAATGAGAGGAAATGACGAACTGTATCCTCGAAACTACTAAATAGTCACTAACAGAAAGTGATCAGAATATAAACAACGCCACTCACACGAGAAACCTAGTTTAGAAATTCATACTGCATTCGGTTCAGTAAATAAATGATATCTACTTTCATAGATACATAAGGTTTATTTCGTGATTCTATTTATTCTTACTCTAAGTTATTATTCATAGTTTACACAAAGCTTTATGACTCAGTTGGTTATGATGAATGAACTAAGTAGTTTTGCTTACTATTATTTTATTGGTGTAGATGTTAGCACTTGTTCTAAGACAAAAGCTAATGTTTATACTGATGGATTTAGTGTTGATGGCGGAGTCGAAAATAGTTCTCTATGAATACTAAATTTAATGAAGCAGATAATGACAATAAGATATTAGTGGTTAGTTTTCATCAAACCTGGTCGTAGCTGATACCTTGAAGTAATGATAGTAGTAGTTACCTATCGTGACGACCAAAGTGAGTCACTTAGGATGGTACATATGATTCTGAAGTCTTATAATCTTAAGTGGATCGTTTGGCAAACGGTAAGACAATAAGTAAGACATTTAAGGTCTGAGTGCTAATTCGTACTACCGATTGTACTGAGATGTAACGGCATTACTTTATTTTCCCCTGATAATTAAAATCTTCGGCGACGCTTTTTTTCCATAGATCCAAGGTGAAGTAACGAGAGGTAGGCCCTAAAACCACACCTTGCTAAACAGTTTTCCGTTATCGACTGTAAGTTTAAAACGACACCAGCAAGCTGAATGATTACTATTAAGTGTTTGTCCCGGATCTGGTGAAATTATTAGAGATTATACGGCCTAAATAGAATCTAGTCGCAAGAGAAGTTGGAAAAAACTCCTTATGAGGTGTAGAATACAGTAGTCTCTAGCTTAGTGGTGAAAACTAATCTGAAAAACACAACTTCACCTTTAAAGAAGTATTAAAATCTAAGTAAAAATAATATTTCCAAAGCATGTCATCTGTTTGAAAAATTTTAATCCTTTTCTGTCCTCTCTTTTGGTTATTTTACCAGATCAAACTTGGGGCATATAAGTTAACTGTATGGTATCTTCAATACTGTCGTGGATTTTATTCTAATGTGGTTTACTGAACGGCCGATATTAGTGGAATACACCATAAATATTTGGTTCACTTTAAAAATTACTGAAACTCACACTCAGAAATTATTGTAATAAACCCCAGAGCAGTATACATTAGACCACATTTGCACAAAATTCACTCTTTTAAACTGAGGGACTAGCAAAAACAGAAGTTCGTCAATTTCCGTTGCTTATTCCAAGTAACTTAATTCATCGGCTTAATTAATTCTTTTTTTAGTGGTTAATAGAATGCCGAAAGTGTTGTACAAATTATCACTTCTGAATACAGTATGTCGGTATGATGATGTTCTACCTAATTTATATATGTAGTAAGTGTAATTGGTGTCCACGTAATTTGTACATATTGACCCACTGTGAAGCATATTTTATCTTAAAGGTTGTTAAATTTTCAATATCAGTTAATGTAGTCGTGTTATGTACTAAAAACTAAGAAATTAAGAGAAGACGATTCTTATCTCTCGTGATAAGCTGAATTATTTCGTACAACACAGAACAAGTATGAAATATCCGGTAATCTCCAACTGAAAAACTACGTGATACTGATATTAACAACAGATCTTGATTCATATAAATTCACATAATCAATGTAAATAGACTTTACTGTTAACAAAATATACCAATGAACCACGTAAGTGGTTAGATATTCGCAACATTGATATATGCATTTCATTAGGGTGGTTAATAACATTTAAATATATTGCCATTTGTTGGTAAATAATTTCCTGGTCTCATAACACCAGTCTTCTTCGTCAAAACACCACTCTAGTTAATAATACTTTAAAATTAGGAACATATGTACTCATCAGAAGTACATGTATTAAAATTTAAACCGTATAGAGAAGAATAGAATGAATATTGATCACGGATAACACATAAACTCATAGAGCGCTTCATATTTTTAACTCAATCTGAATCACCTCTTGAGTTACTGTCAATCCAAAGATCATGTAAAGGAGAAGGGTTGGACGTACAGTTAACAACACGACCTCATAAGGAATAACCTTGCTAAAAAAACGCTAAACAGGAAAAATAATGTAAGCCATTTAAACTCTGCCTTGGAACTTGAAGAGTCTTCATGTACAAGTGTTACAACGCCTCACGGTGAAAGCTGAGATGCTTCAAAAGACTCAAAGACGATACTCTGACAACCAAATAAAACAATAAACGTGGGTACGTGGAATGATCAAACGATTTTGGAAATTGGAAGGTCATTCAAATAGTGTCAAAAATGAGGCGATACGATGTAGTCAAGATTGGAATAAACAAGCTAGAACTGGAGCTAAAGAAGTGTTACACTGTTGCTCAAGTGTAGTGTGTGCTACTTATGTTGACAGATATGAGTAGTATGTAGCACTGATAGAAAGTGGAATGCCTAGGAGAAGAAGGTTGAGAAGATCGAATAGAAGAGAATGGGAACAGCGAGTGATCGGAATGGAAATGAAAGAACAACAAATTCTGAGACAATCGATGGACGTTTCGCAGATGAATTATTGAACGTATGGTATTTACACTTTATGAAATAACTCAATAATTTCGTGTTCAAGCGTATTTGGTTGTTCCATCTTGTGTTCCCGTTCATTACACAAGCATCATCACAAATGTTCAATAAAATCATCCTTAGAGATGCTAAATAGCTCAGAGATGGTGAAGCAGTAGGTCAGACAGCACACCGCCTGATGAACGAAAATCAAACATGAGGGCAACTGAGATGAGGCTCCACACTCATTTCAGAAAGATCACGAAGGAAGGACAAATACCAGTGGACAGACTGGAAGTTGGGCGGATACCTCATCACTATACTGAAGAATGAACATGTGAATAAGTTTGAGGACTAAACAGGCAACACACTATTGTCACCACCACACAAAGTTTCAATAGTACTGATGAATCAAACGAAAGATTCAATAGACGCTGAGCCTCAAAATCGACTAAATGGCTTCGTAAGGGTCGATCGTGTACCAACCGAATCGTGACACTACAGATCATTGTCAAGCAATCAGTTGGATGGAACTCATTTCTATGAGTCAAATTTCGTGATAATGAGGAAGCATTCCACAGCGTGAACTGAAAAACATTGTGGAATCCTCTTCGACATGATGGAGTGTCTGTGAAGAATGTCACCATCATACGGAACTCTGAAGACATGCCGGATTGCACAGTCTTGGATGGAGGATAAATCACATGTGTGCTTCAAGTGAGGAATGGTGTCAAACAGCATTGTCTACTCTCTCCGTTCCGTCTCGTTCTGGTTGCTGACTGGATGATGAAGAGCTCGACATCTGGAGAGAAACAGGGAATATAGTGGACAATTTGGACTCAACTGGACTATTTATAGTTTACAGATGAATTGAATGTCCTATCGTATACACAGAAACCAGTTGAGACATTGACAGTTAGAGTGGGAGGGTTCTCCACATAAGTGAATCCCAAGTTCACAGAGGAAACAGCAAGATCTAGAAATACAATACAGTGAGCATCTATCCAATTACACTTGATAGTGCGGTTCTGGTGGTGCTGGAAGCCTTTATTCCATGAATAGCATTATCAATAAACAGGAAAGCTCTAATGCGGAACTAAGAGTTTGAGTTGGGAAAATAGGGACAACAATTCTACAATTGAAGAGTATCTGAGACTGAAAAGAACCGTGAGTCAACACCGAAGTCGGAGTTCTCAACACTAATGTTAGAACAATTGTATTGTATGTAGCTAGAACTTAGACAACTACCACCACCACCACCACCATTATCATCAAGGATGTGAAAATACTAATGAACAGCTGCTTACACAATATTCTTCAAATCAGTTGGACAGAGACTATCAACAATAGTGTACTGTGACAGAGCAGCTTCCAACTGAAGAGGAATTTGGGGAAGAGGTTGTAGTTTGATATGACACACTTTCCGGAAACCATCAAACCGCCTCACTAGATGAGCCTTAAGTTGGAATGGTTGTGATGAAAGAAAGGGAGTAGGATCAAAGAACACATGGATTTGGGTGTCGGTGGCAGATATCATGATCATGAATGCAAATTGTCGACAAGTGGAAAGAGGAGACGAGGACAGAATTACTTGGGATTTTAGTCAACTAACAGTGCTCTATGATGGTTAGCAAGTTTAAATAAGTAATGGGAAAAGAAAATTTATTTGATTAATTATACGTTCATCCACTAAAAGAATAACTCCAAAATAATGGGCGAATATAGAGCAAGAGATCCGTAGGAATCTTCAGTATTCATTGCATAGAATGTGCTTACAAAGTCAGGTTCTTATCAGCTCTCCTTAAACTTAGATGATTTGTTTAAAATTTTTTAATTTTAATGTGTTAACCATGAGTAACATAGCCTTCATCACTAATGAACACCAATTAAGGAATCGTGAGAAAGCGTTAACTACTAAATAACTATTTTATTTGTACTTACAACTCAACATTACGAAGTTTTAGTGAAAAACTGAGCCTTGAAATTATTGACATGATTCTTGAAGCATAAACTGCTTATCAAACAGTCTAAAGCAGACGTAATTGACAGATTGATTTTTGTGCTTACAAGAACGACCACAGAACTTTGAAAATATCTTTTCCAATGAATAGGTATTCACTATGGAGAGTGTCACGTTAGTTACTGGTAATTCGATTATCCGAGTATTGTTGAGACCAAGATTTTTCAAAGTTTTTAATCATCATCCTTGTAATTGTAGGATAAACAAAAGACAAACGGAATCGAGTGTGATAATAAAAGGCTTAAAACATAAACAAGAGAAATTCAATAGTGTAAACTCTGTGTATTAGACAGTACAAAAATAATGGAACTATTCAATACTTAAAACTTACGGGTTTCCTGAATTAGTTACGGTTATGGATTTCATACTAGCCTGCAGACGAACTAATCAGTTGTTCAGTTAAATAATATTTTTCCAGTTTGATATTTTGACATATTAATGATTTCCAGGTGATCAAGAAAGATAAATAACTGAAGTTATTTTATTTATGATTACAGCTCATTTAGACAAAATGTCTTTATTAGTTAATCAATAATAAATGACGAATCGGAAATTCAGCAATATGTATTGATGGTCAATAAAAGTGAAAATCAAATGAACTTTGTGATAGATGATCATCAACTCATTATTTATGAACCAGTTATGATTTAACATTTTTAGTAAGTTTAGAAGTGAAATACTATTATGATTCTGAACATTAATACGAATAGGGCAAAGTAAGTGTGCATCAATAATTGAGGACGACTGTGTTGTTTCATCCATAAAAGCCTCAACTTTCAGAATGAAATAGTTATTATCAATATGACTCAATCATTGTTACATTATATTACGAATTAACTACTTTTAGAAATATACACAATTAAATGTAATCAGTGAAGCCAGTCATACTGAGAATGAGTGTAAAAGGATGACGGTTGGTCAGTATTATGAACTGGCTTAAACTGGAAAATATGAACAAGCGGTTTAAAAACAATATCCTCTTTAAGGGACCAGAATGTTGAGGTCTCGATTCTTGACGGAGTCGTAGATTCGAAATGTCGGTGAGGTCTAAACGGCTGGTTTGTGTTACCTAGCTTTCAATACCTACTTACGCCTGTTACCCCTCGTGGAGGAGCATAGGCCGCTCACCAGCATTCTCCATCCAACTCTGTCCTGGGCAATCCTTTCCGTTTCTTTCCAGTTGTCATTCATCCTTTTCATATCTGCTTCTATTCCCTGGCATAATGTGTTCTTTGGCCTTCCTCTTTTCCGCTTCCCTTCACCATTCCAAGTTAGGGATTGCCTTGTAGTGCATATTGGTGATTTCCTTAATGTATGTCCGATCCACTTCCAACGTCTTTTCCTAATTTCCTCTTCAGCTCGAAGCCGGTTTGTCCTCTCCCATAAAACGCTGTTGCTGATGGTATCCGACCAGTGAATGTTGAGTATTTTGCGTAGACAACTGTTTATAAATACTTGTACCCTCCTGATGATGGTCGTAGTAGTTCTTCACGTTTCAGCTCCATACAGTAGGACTGTGTTGACGTTCGTATCGAAGATTCTCACTTTGAAATTAGTTGAGAGTTGTTTTGAGTTCCATATGTTCTTCAATCGTATGAATGCGGCCCTTGATTTACCAATCCTTACCTTGACGTCTGCATCGGGTCCTCTTTGTTCATCAATGATGCTGTCCAGTCACGTGAACGTTCCCACCACTTCCAGAGTTTCTTCATCAAATGTGATTGGAATGATGTTCTTTGTGTTGTTTTTGAAGATCTTGGATTTTCCCTTGAATATTTTGAGGCCTACTGATGCAGAGGCTGCTATTACATTAGCTGTCTTGAAATGCGTTTGTTGATGTGTATGTGGTAGAAAGTCTAGGTCATCTGCGAAGTCCAAATCTTTTAACTGATTTCGAACTGTTCATTTTATTCTATGCTTTTCCTCAGATGTCGAAGTCTTCATAATCCAGTCAACCACCAGAAGAAGGAGGAAGGTGGAGAGTGGATAGTCTTGTCAGTCTCCGGTCCTCACTTGATATGCATCTGTCAGCTGTCCTCTATGCACGACTTTGCACTGAAGTCCATCGTATGAGTTTTGGATAATGTTGACATTCTTTTAAGGAACTCTATAGTGCCGAAGAAGTTTCCATAATGTTCTACTGTCCACACTGTCAAACACCTTCTCATAGTCAATGAAGTTCATGTGTAGCGACGAACTCCACTCAAATGATTGTTCAAAGATGATCCGTAGTGTCGCAATCTGTTCTGTGCACGACCGATCCTTACGGAATCCAGCCTGTTGATCTCGAAGTCGAGCATCTCTTGCGTCTTTCATTAGGTTAGGCAACACTCTGTTGAAAACATTTCCTGGTACTGACAGTAGTGTGATGCCTCTGTAGTTCTGACATTTTCTGAGATCTTTCTTTGGTATCTTGATCAAGTATCCTTCTTTCCAGCTTGCCTGTGGCACCTGTTCTTCCTCCCAAATCTTCCTGAATAGAACGTGGATCATACTTGTAGTTACTTTGATGTCCGACTTCACAGCTTCAGCTGGTATATTGTCAGGTCCTGCTGCTTTCCTAGTGTTGATTTATCTGATGTTCATCCTGATTTCTTCGATCGTTGGTGAAGTGATAGATATAGGAAGGTTTGTGTGTGCTGCTTCGATATCCGGTGGATTCAACAGAGCTGGTCTATTCAACAGTCTCTCGAAGTATTCTATCCATCTTTTCCGCTGTTCTTGAATCTCCGTGATTGTCTTTCCTCCTTTGTCCGGTTTGCTATATCTTCCTGCTAGTTTCTTCGTTGTATCATGTAGTTGTTTCACATTTTCTTCCCTTGCAGCTCTTTCCGCCGTCGTTGTTAGTTATCCCATGTATTTCTGCTTGTCAACTTTAATGCTCTTCTTCACTTCCTTGTTTACTTCTGAGTAGTCTGCTTGCGCCTTGACTTTCTCTGCTCGTGTTCGATTGCTGTTAATTGTCATTTTCTTGTTCTTCCTCTCTCCAATCTTGTCCAGGGTTCCTATTGAGATTAATTCCTCATTGTGATGCTTCTTGCGACCCAGAACCTCTTGACACATCGAAGTTAGTGCTTCTTTGATCCCCTTCCAGTTGTCTTCCATTGTAGTTTCTTGTTCTTTCAGTAGATCCTGTAGAGCTTGGAACCTGTTGTTGAGAGTTATCTTGAATTATTTGAGCTTGTTAGTATCTCGAAGGAAGGCTGTATTGAACCTTTATAATGCCGTTTGTCCAGTTGTTCAGTGTTTCTTAAGCTTCAGTTTCATCTTGGCCACAACTAGGTGGTGATCTGAAGCTATGTCAGCTCCTCTCCTGGTCCTCACATCTTCCATTGTCCTTCGGAATTTTTTGTTGATACAAATAAGATCGATCTGGTTCTCCGTGGTGTGGTCTGCTGATACCCATGTAGATTTCTGCATATGTTTGTGTGGGAATATTGCCAATCTAACCAATTTGTTGAATACATATAGATTTGCAAACCTCGCACCATTCTCGTTCCTTTCTCCTAATCCATGTCGTCCCATTACATCTTCATATCTGGTGTTGTCCACTCCGACTTTGGAGTTTAGATCTCCCATCAGGATGGTGAGGTCTTTTCTTGGGCACTTCACTATGATTGATTGCAGCCTCTCATAAAACTGATCTTCATCGTCGTCGTCGTCGTCGTCGCTAACATTGGTGGGTGCATAACATTGGACAACATTCATTGTGATCCCCTCCTTTGTTTTGAATGATGATTTGATAATTCTGGATCCATGAGATTCCCATCCTACAAGTGAATTTCGTGCTTGTCTGGACGGCATTAGAGCAACTCCCTGAATGTGTGGAACATTTTCCTCCTCGTGACCAGAGTACAGCAGTATCTCTCCCGTACCTAGCCTTTACTGTCCAGCTTGTGTCCAATGGGTTTCGCTGATTCCGAGTACTGCCAATTTGTATCTCTTCATTTCCATTGCTATTTGACCGGTCTTCCAGGTCTTCCAGGTCTCCCATATTGTCCGGACGTTCTACATACCCATAAAAATTGTTGTCGTGGTTGTTAGAAGGGGCATCGACCTCGTGACTTCCGAAGAATCTCGGATTTCATCATGAGGCGTCATAATTGTTCCTTCAACTCACAGGGCAAAGTTTAGATGGTTTGAATTATTTTTTCTGATTAGCGTTTTTTTAGCGAGTTAGTTTGCTACGGGATGGGGTCGCTAACCATATGCCCAACCCTCCTCCTTTATCCGGGCTTGTGACCGACAGTAACTCTAGAAGAGCTACAGGTGGAGTTCCTAGCTTTCAATAGCACTATATAATTGTTAATCATTATCTAACCGGATTTGAAAGTCACTGTTATTGTTGTCCTTCAGTTATCCTTCATTTTAAGATTCCTTTCAGGTCATAAGAAGGAAAGATTAATTTACTTTTTTCATAGTCCCTGTTTCATATTTTTAGTTATTTTTTTAAAAGAATTACTTTTAATTCGATAAACTATGCCATTTTTTAGTTAGATTTGGAAAAGGATAAAAGCGATTGCTGTAATTAATTAACGGTTTACACCACAAATTTTCACTGAAAAACTACTGGAATATCAAGGGATAAAACACTGCTTTCTTCATCTTAGTCTGAAACTCCACAACAATATACATAATAGACTTTATCAATCATTCACTTCGGAAACTTCATGTTCCACAACAAGAATTATACCATTTAAGAGTTTTTTTGGAAATCGAACGAAAAACTGTATACATCATTCTTCGCTTTACAACAGTTACTGACAGCTTTAGAAAGAAATTAAAACAGTATTCTTTGGTTTTTCCAAACTAGAAGTAGTTTTATTGAAGTCCGGAACCGACCTAAGTTAGACAACCACTAAAAACCTGAAAGCACTGGACAGCCACCCAGTGCTAGTTTGAAACTTCCTAGAACTGAGTATCTGCGACTCCATAACCGGGAGTTGAACCAAGGGCACTTAATTCCGCTCAGAAGTGCTTAACTTTTAGACCAGTGAACCGGAATCCAATGATGTACAAATCAAATTTTAGTCAGTCCATGATATTTCTCGACCATCTCCAATTTCCTAATTACTAAAGTTTATTTAATGATGCTTGCTAGAATTGTAACTAAAGCAAGTTATGACTGCAATTCCTAATTGAGTTTGTCACTACCACGATTACTAGTACTACTAACGCTAGCACTGACATTTACCTGGAAGCTAGTATAAATTATATGCTTAAATAATTACTCTCTGTTACGTTTATCTTAAATAAACATACATATTTAACTCACAACATTACAATTTCACTCTAAAAACACTCAGCAGTGAAGCATTTAGCGGTATAGAATCCTAAGACAAGGTTAATGAAGGTAGACAATATGATCAAATTACTGTGATTTTAAAGATAAAGTATCTCTCGTGTATGATGAAATAGTCTGACCTTGTGGTCAAGAATTATGCCTGATTGTTAAATTTTTATTGTTGTATTCTACGATCGCTTATGTTTTAAATGACTGTTAAGCATGTTATTTTTGTGTCTTATATGTTTGCATATACACCTATCGTTATCAACTCTTCTGTTTTTTGACACCTGTTCATTCAGCAGTACTGACGTCAATAAATTAAATTTTTGAGTAATCGTCACACATCCACAAGTTATATCAATGCGGAAAATAATTCACTGCATAAGTTCTAAGATCAGACAAGGATGAATCATCTGAAACATGTACCACAATCTCTGTGCTAATGTGGTATGGCAACTCGAACTGATGTACGTACGTACGAAGTTCTACGTTGTGACTGACTGACTGTACTAAGTAATCAGTTAATGCAAGTAAGGAGAGTCACTTGATTTAAAGATTCTTCCGTTGTGTCTTTAATTTAACTAAAAGATCACGAGAAGTCAAAGGTACTGAACTACTCATTTTATTAATTATGAATCACGACAAGCACATCATTTGTAGTAAGTAATTAATCAATCAAATTTTAAATCAGATTCTAAAGCTATCTTCTTGTATGTGTATTTATTTTCACTTTGATTCATTTGATAAATCGTAGCGTTTCAGGAAGTTTTGAAAATTCACCTTGAAATCGTCCTCTAATTCAAATCTGAGACTTAAAGGTCTCAGGTAAGATTTCTATCAGTGTTTTAGTGAGTTTAGGGAGACGAAGTACCCTGCCAGTGTTTGCTGACGTTCACAAAAGTTTTGTTATAGTGATATTGAATGACAATAAAGACTGTATTCGGAGCCATTATATATATCCAGCCACTATTTATCATCGTATCTGGGTAAATTGAGTAGAGCGAAATAATATGCTGTGCAACTCAACTACTAGTATCTTCTGTTCACGTCTGACCGAAATGCACAAGTAACTGTTAGTCAAATATTAATACTCACTGTTTCCATGTTTTTATAAGTTTTCGAATATTTTAAATAATAACTCATGATACTCTGTTAGGTGGATAATTTATTTATTCATCATACCTCCCCCCAAAAATAAATTTGATCTAGAATATAATCTCTGCACATAATGTGACATGAAAATCCTTATCTGGTAAACTTGGTGAATCATGCAAATACGTCTAAGGAGCTCACCAAACGAAGGTATATGATACTTGGAATATGGGCAAATCCGGTCGCATTGCTTTAAATTCTCGAAAAAGTATAAATCAGTGATTGTAGAGTGACTTTATTCATAATAATAAATAAAATTCGAAAACAATAAAGTGGAGGCATTCGTTTTATAAAAAGCTCCAAATATTGTACAAATAGCACTTTATTTTGACTTCTCCTCAATATCCTTGTTTCTTTTTCCATTTGTTTCTGTTAGTTATTTTTGTAGATTCTCTTATTGATGTTGTTTTAATGAATTATAGGTTTGTTATATAGGTCCATTGACTATTGTATTTCACTCAATTTGAAACTAGTTAATGGATTAATGAATAAGACATTGAGACCCAGGGAACAGTAGTTTTTTACCGATTGTAGTCACATACTTTACCTACATATCAACATGTCAAATAGCCCCTTTCATTCAACACTAAGTATTTCTCAAGCTTTACTGTAGAAGGTAATTTTTTACTATAAAAATAGTAACACTGTCACTTCATAATATTTTTGTTATATCCCAATGAGTAGAAAAATTGTATTTCTGATGTTTCGTGATTTAACATAGGCCACTTCATCAGAGTAGGTAAATAATGGAATATAGTAAGAGTATATTTATTACTAACTTTCTACCCTATGGTCAATTTATTTGAAACTGTCACTTCATGTTATTCATAGGTTTATAACAGATGATAAATTTCCTGATCTTGGTTATTAACCTAACAATAATTCCTGATTCTAAGATAGCACTAACTACACTGGAGTAAACTGAAGAATGAATGAAAATCAAGAAGCATTGATCAGATGTTTCATTTTAGTCAATAGCCCTTGACAGTATAAAACCCATTTCTCTACACCGGGTCTAACACCAGAACCATTAGGTCTTGTGATGATCACAAAGTCTTCAAATATTAGAGTTGGAACCCAATGACTAATTTTTCCAACTTATTCAATTCATGATAAATAGAAACGACAGTCCAATATTAGTGATATTGATTAGTTCAATTTCGATGTGATTTCTTGTCAGGTATCAGTCTACAATGAAGATCATTTTCAAATTGTGTCAGTTTCCAAAAATTACTGTTGAATAACGAGATGTTTATGTATAGAATGCAGTCAGCATAAACTCTTGCATTATATTCATAGCTTGACCTTGATATTTTCATACATTATTTAATCGATTTCTACTGAACGTCATTTAAATGAGATACCTCTTACTTTCTTTTGATTTCATCGCATTGTAAACACCTGTCTTACTTAAATCCTGTTTCATAATCCCTAGCTTTTTGTTCATCTAATCTTTTTATAGTATTTCGCCCCTTTGTTAGATAAATTTAAAATAATATCCAGAGGACCTTGAAACTGTTGGTCTTTTTGATAATTTAAAATTTAAATGAATATGGATGAATACACACAAGCATAATCCATGGTCAAGAAGATAAAGCTTTATACATTGTACTGATAATTGTTCTTTCAGTCAGTGTAATTCATTTCTTTTATATTCAGTTGCGTTAGGTTACAAATTGAGGGAATATACAGTAAGGAAGGTTGGGTGGTGGGCAACTGAAGAGTAAGAAAAGAGGACAAAAGTTTGGAGGGACAAAAAACAAGAAAAGTAAAAACAGAGAACAATGTTGGTAATAACAACAACATCAGTAAGAAATTAGGAAAATAAAGAGTAGGGATTAATCAGACTGAAATAAAGTGACATGTAGAATATGTTGTTATTTTTGTTTATCCATAGTCTTATTGATGGACAGTTATCATTACAATGATGCTTCTACTAATGAGATATTCGTAAATGCGAACACAAGCACAAGAGTTTCCATACGCACAATGTGATCGGTTGAACAGTTATCTTCTGCATACTCACTAACTGGATTTTTGTAAAATAGAAGTGAGGAGACAAAGTAAATTGTTAGTATTTAGTTAATTTATTTTATTATTTTGGTACACACAGCATCATGTGTTTTTTGATCAACTCCACTTAAATTAGTGGTACAAATCGCTAATTATTCGTCAAAATTTATTGTCTGCATAAAAATACTTATAAACTTAAAGATCAGGATATAATTATGAACCAAAAGCAGTTTGAAGTCAATTTTCACCACAGATTGAATCTAGATAGCAAACTATCGAAAGGCAGATAGAACAGGACAGTTGGTTCATTGTAGACTATGACTCCTTAGCTCTACTTATCTCCACACCATCAGGAATTGTATTCTGAACCTCTGGAACTTAAAGTGAGTTATATATATATATAAGCTAACATCAGCATCCTCTAATCTGTCCAGTAGCTTGAAATCTAGGGATTTGACTCCTGATGGGGACGCTGACAAGGGGTTCCCAGAAATCTTAGAAGGGGCATAGGCCTCGTGACTTCCGAAGAATCTCGGATTTCATCATGAGGCGTCATAATTGTTCCTTCAACTCACAGGGCAAAGTTTAGATGGTTTGAATTATTTTTTCTGATTAGCGTTTTTTTAGCGAGTTAGTTTGCTACGGGATGGGGTCGCTAACCATATGCCCAACCCTCCTCCTTTATCCGGGCTTGTGACCGACAGTAACTCTAGAAGAGCTACAGGTAGAGTTTTCCCAGAAATCTAGTTCTAGGATAAAATACTTGTCCAGTACTTTCATATGTTCGCCATCTGCAGTCATTCAATCGCAAAGTTGAACGACCTCATATCTTAATACTGGGAGCGATTGTTGAATAACGCTGAACACTAACTATTAAAAGAATGAGTCTCGGGTCTTATGATGGATTCGATTTTTAACATTAGTTTGTTTATTTGAAATGGAATATGTCAGTGCAGTATTATCGTCTGAGAAGTTAGCATTTGATCGTATTTAATGCCTGTTATCAATTCACGGTGACCATAAAATTACAACGCTTACTTCTATAACTCCTAATACCTCGAATCCTTCTAAATCAATGATAGAAAAATGAATTTGGCAACTACATGAAGCCATTCTTACTGTATAAAATTGATGTGAATACCTGTTTACTTAAATAGAAACCAGTATAGGAAGAAGAGGAAATACAGTGATTCTTTGTTGTTTATAGTTATGAGACTTTAAACTTATTATTTTGTTTACATATTGATGCAATATCGTTATGCTCTCTGAACTTATTGTTTTAAGTGAAAGGCTTATATGTGAGGAGTATTTCCTCCTTTATTCCAGAGTACAACAGAACCTCTTTCGAATCCAGTGTTTTCTGTCCAGCTTGGATCCAATGGGTTTCAATTATCCCGAGAACCATAAAGTTGTGTCTCTTCGTTTGCGCAGTTATTTGACTGGTCCTCCCGGTTTCCCACACTGTCCGGACATTTCATGTACCTATATCAATTGTTGCTCCGGTTGTTAGAAGAGACGTCGGTCTTGTAATTTTTAGAAAAGCTAGACTTTTACCATGGAGTGTCACAATCCTTCCAAATGAACATCCTTGAACTCTCAAGGGAGGGTTTAAGTTATTTTTCATGGTCAGCGTTTCTTTAGCTAGGTTGTTTTCTACAGGATGAGTTTGTTAACCCCATGACCAACCCTTTTCTTTTACCAGGGCTTGAGAGAGGTGGTGACTAAACTAAACCTGATTAATTGCAACTATTAGAGTAAAAAGATTGTTTGGTTAATTTTATATTGGAATTTTAGTTATTATAAGCAGAGGTGGATGGTGTCTGGCAGTGGAATCCAGAACGCGCTTTTCTGGGACTCATCAGATAGATGCACCTGCATCCGGAACTCGAACCTAGTACGCTTGCTTCAAAGGCGATCGCGTTATCCACTTAGCTACCTGAGTCCAGACAGCTAATAGCTTGTGCAATGGGTTGAAGTTTAATTTATTTTTGATATTGGTTGTTTGAATCTTCCCATTACAATCTGCACAGGGTTCGCGTATACCAATAAGCAACTGATTAATCGCAGTCCTAAATATCAATGGGAATATTCATACAACCAATACAAAAAAGATGCTAGATATTATTCCAAGAAATTGAGTCTAATTTATAATTAGTATGAAGTTTATTCGTCAAGCCTATACTAGACTTTTCAGTGAAAATCTTGAAAAACGGATTGGCTTGAGACAGCATCAGTGTTTATCCTAATCAGGACAAATGTGAGAAACCAGAAGCGAGAATAGCTGTTGTATGTAGAATAGAAATCATCCTACGGATAATGAGAAATGAATAATTGAGTTTTATCGAATTTCAACAATTGAAACACCACAGAATACTGCAAAAATCAGTCGATCAGTCATGGGTTGATTCAAAGTAAGAAGACTAAACCATCACAATACAACACAGAAAAATAGGATAAGCTTCGAAAAATGACCACTTCTGATGTCAAGGGTACGATTGTCTGCTTCATATCCGGGTGTTATTTCTAGAGAATCTGCTTAGATTTTCCCATTAAATAATCATTTTTCATTTAATTTTACAACTATCTTTTACTCCTATATACTACAGAAATTGGTTGGCAGATGTTGGTATATTTGTATGCCTATAAATAGCGTTATATATATTTATATAGGTAGAAAGGTCAGAAAGATAATGAATACAGATATACATAAAAAAATTTGATTAATGGCAGTCAAGATTAAATAAAAGATAGCTTGATAGAAAAATAAGATTTCTTTTTATACTATAATGTCTTCAAACTCTTCCAAGTACTATTCAGAGGATGATTAAAATGTTTAAAACGAAGCAGTAGTTATAACCTCTTGTCACTTTAATTATGATAACAGACCATGAAAGGGAATTAGATTAAATGATTGATTGGAGTTCAATTTTATTAGGTAAGAAAGAGATTTCAAATGTTTTGTATGATAACATGAACATAACTTGGAGAACAGTTCAAAGACTAAATAATTTTGAATAATTGTCAAGTTTTATAATCTAGTGACTTGGCAATATTCATCAATTAAAGTTTAATTAATCGAACCAATCGACTTCAGACAATGCGGAATACAATAAACATGTTTAAGGAATAATTTCGCACATAAATCTCAGTTAAATCAACACAGAAAAATAATAGTAAAATTTTTTTTTTCAAATATTTATTGATTGTGTTATCGACTCATAAGCAGATAAACTAAGAAATCTGCCGTGCTACCGGTAAATCGCATTGAATTATGATGAGATGTATCTTCAATAATATGCGTTAAGCTAAAAGTATGATATACGAACATCAAAAGTTCGACCCAAAGAAAATGGTAATTTTTATTTACTAAATGATAGAATGGAAGTACGTCTGTTAAATCTCAGGAGTGTTGAGTTTGTTCAAAGTGTAGTTTACATTGCGAATAAATGGAAAACAAGAAATAGTACACAACTGTTTATTCCTAGTATGAAACTTTAAAATAACGAAGATCCACTACTTAACTATAGATCGAACCTAGAAATTTCCATTTTCGTAGTGAGAGGATTACTATTAGACTGCTAAATTGGGATTTAGTGTTGACATTTCTAGCTTCAGTCAGTTTGTGACACTCTACGACTCTCATCCATCATCAATCGATAATAATAATAATATAATTTATAACATGGCTGGAATCTATCAATAGAGCTTCAGTAATCTATCTCTAATTTAAAACTCAGTACTTGTGTTGACTTCAAGATATTACACCACTACTTTCCAAACTCGGAAGAAATCCAGCTTTCAAATTAATTAGTTTACTAGTGTAATATCTTCCTTTGCATCAGCTGAATGATCACTAGTGGTGTATATAACGATTCGCTCCTCAATATTTTACATCCAAGTTTCTAGACTTCGATATGAACATATATGTTGTGTGAGTATACTTTGCAATCTCGTTTATGTTTAATATTCATAAATATAACTATTTCTACAATAAAAATAGTCTTTTGTTATTTCGTACACCGGAAGTAAAATATTTACCTTTAATAATAATGATAATACTATTATTATTACTGTTATCAAAATGCTATTACTGAAACAAATACTTTTACAATTTTCGATAATTACTATTAGCGACTACCTGAAAAATATAAATGAGTGCACATATAAGGATAATGGGTAGTGTATAATATCACATCGCTTGTGGACACATTGAGCAAATGATATATATATATATACTTTCACCTGATGATAATATACAAATTAATTGTTTTCCATATTGGTAATTTAAATTTTACTTCCGGTAATAATTAATCTGATTTTTTTCTAACAAAATGAAGTAATTTCTATACAAAGACTACCCACGGTTAATTGTGAAGTGCGCGCGCGTGTATGTAGGTGGATGGGGTGACAGTTAAAAGTCATTAAATATATTTATAAGTTTTCAAACTGTATACACAGACATAACTTTCAGAAAATTAGATCACATTTTGAGTAAGTTTGTGATATATTAAGATTTACGGACAAATACCATTCCAATGAATAGGAACCGTCTATAACGTAGACGTATTGAAGAAGGTTGAGTAGTGTTGTGGCTGTTCCAATCTTTAAAAATAACATATACATCTGAAAAAGTATCATTAATTGGCTAGTCAACTATTCAGTAACCATTTGGAAGTCATGACAAGCAAGTGAAAAAGAGGTTGCTGTTTTAAGAGAGAATGCTCCAGAAATTAAAAGATGATTATGTAAAATTCATTTATTGAAATACATTTTGATTGGAAACCAACTACACAAACGGAAATAATGCCGATCATATTTGATCAAAACATGACAAGATCAATAGTACTGACAACAACAACAATACCATATTGGAAAAATTGATGACAAACATGATTTGAACTGACAAAATTTATAGGATTCTATATTTGAAAAGAAGCTTTTGGAGGCACAACATTTAAGGTGAAGAATAAGGCGAATTGACATTAAAATCAGTTCATCCAATGGTCAAGTAAAGATGTTATACAGAAAAGATGTATAAATACAAATTAATGCTACTGTTGGGGCATAAATTTGAGTTTTTTACAGCTACATTGAAGTGAAGGTTCTTACACTTTGAAGAACTGAAATTTATCAGCAAATCGGTGTTTTGGAATTAAACTCAAGTTTTAACGGTTTTTAAATGTCAATTAATAAAACTCAATGATCAATATTTCAGAAGGAGAAGATTGAGGGTTTTTACATATCTTCTTGAGTATTACATAAATTAGTCATTAGCAATTAGTCTAGTCAACAAAAGGTTTTCTATTTATGAACTAATCTCATCGCTTTTAAAAAAAATGAAGTTAATAGGATAAAATGAATTCTTTTTCCTTCTTTTTTTAGATGTTCGAGCAGATTTTAGTTCAAAAGTGAAGACTTCCCAACAGTATCATCGATATATTGCATGTTTAAAAATTTATTTTGATTGAATATTAACACGAACATCATACATAAATAACATTTTTTGTGATATTACAATTGAATAGTAAATATGAGAATTATTCACAATTTCTTCAAGCGATATAATGAATTAGATTTCTATCTTGACCTGTTTTAGATTACCAATATTGGCAGAAACATTTTAATTTGATGTTAGTTTTCCTTTAAAATGGATCACTAAGATTTTAAATAACAAGTGACTAATCCCAAATTTTATTGATTTTCCATGAATCTGGATGTAACTCACTGACTAGATGCATATTTCTTCACAAGACTATAAGCCAGTTTTACGTGAAGAGCCGCTGGTACTACAATACGACGGAGTACTAAATCCTCACAGATCAGTTGTGTTTCGAACTCATGAGATATATTTAGGTTCCTTTGTCCTTCATATCCTGTTCATATACTCTTCTGTCCCTATAAGTCTCCAAAATACTTCACAACTAAAAGACTTCCGGTTTAACACTTACCAGATAGTGTGAAATCTAAACTAGAACATAGAAGTTAATCTGATTAAAAGTCGAAGGTATTCAGTTAACAATGAGCATCTATCACGCCTCAATCAACGAAGAATTCCCAGTTCTCATGCCTATCAGAATAAAACTAGACCATTAAGTCAGACTTAGATAACCTACATTTAAAAGTTTACTTAAGTTGCCATATCGTGCAACAATCATGCAATGAAGCCAGTGATATCTATCATACTTTAGATGTACTTTAACTTTATTAGCTATTGGTTCTCATTTGAATATCATGAATTCATATTGAAACCAGTCAGTAGAGAGCAAATAATTAAAATTATGCGGGTGGAGTATTTTCGGATATTGTTCAGTTTTAACTTAGTCTTCATCATAGATTGGTATCATTTCAAAACTGCTGAAAACAAGCGAGCACTGGATAGCTGCTTTATCTTCCTGAAGTGTACAACCAACTGAATATATAAGCCCAGGCTATGTTTGTTTCTTAAACAACACACTGTTTCCTGTTCATTTAAAGTATTCATGCTATTAGAAAAAAGATACACAGATTCTCTTATTTACGGGAGTATATCTGTTCATTTATCCATATATACATTTATTCGAATAAATACGAACATTTACCTGGAAGAAATGAAGCAGTATGTAAATACATGAGGTAGTAAATCAAATGATAATCATCATTAAAAAAAGTTAGCAATCATAATTTGTATAAGTTTGAGATTAGTAGTAGCGTTCATCTTGGTAGTCAACTTGTACATATACGAGCTAAGTGGCGGAAGGTGGGGTGAAAAAGGTTAGAAGGAGAGTGAAGGAATACTTGAATTCGATTTATTAAATTGACCACCTGGTAATGGATTGGCGTAAACATCAAATATATTATCACTGTTATCATTATTATTATTACTACAACTACTACAAACAAGAACAAACTCTTTCTATCTTGAAAGAATAAATAACACGAAGAGTTAGAAAATAAGTATGTTATTTACCTTGGTTGATAGATAAAATCACCATCTGTCGATTATTAATAAAATTGATGAAATTTTTCGTTCGTTTTCCTTCAACAGAAGTTAATTATCTTCCTTTTTTTGTCAATGATTAGTACAAGAATATATTTTTATACTTGTCTATTTTGATGCGTCTAAAGAAAGGATTATAGAAATTTACAGAGCTCCCAATCTTCTTTTTGATAATTTACATTATGCCTATCGCTGTTTTAAATAAAGCGCTTCAAGTTTCATGTTTATTAATGTCAGACTGTTAAATTAAGAATACAGATAGCTACAATCAGCATTTGTAATAGATGACAATCAATAAACACTTGTGCATTATTTTTTCTCGAAATCGGAAATACTTGGAATGTTGAAGAAAACTATACTCTTTCAAAGACTTAGATCATGCAAGGTCTACTGGTCAAAGTTATTTTTTCTGAATTATGAGTAATACGACTGATAAACTATTGGATTAGACTAAATACACTAACATTTTAGTGGACAGTAATCAATATTCTTGAATCCAAAATACTTTTATAGACTGTTTTTAGCGAAGATATTGGACCTAGTTATTGAATAGCATGGGAAATAAGATTTTCTGTTGGGACTTGTCAACAATCAGATATGAACCGAAGTTTCGCATCGATTGATATAAATAAACTAATTTGTCTTAACCATAACTATAAATCACTTAGCTCAGTAATTGTTATATTTTTCTTATTCAGAAGATTACGATTGAAATAGTCAATTAGAGCGTATTTAATTTAATGCAATTCACTCATCAAATACAAGCCCATATACCTTGGAGCCTGACGATTTTCGCTAAAACGCATCTGATCGAATCGACGTAGGTGGAGCAAGATTCGGTCTTACAACTAGATTGTGAAAAAACCTAGTGGTTAAACTACATCATGGACCCCTAACTGTTGAGTTAAAGCTAGAAAACCTGAAACCACTGGACGGTCTTTTCGCTCTAGTATGAGACCCCTCTCTGTGGATGTATATTTGCTTTAGAACTAGTTTGCGTTTCTCGCTAGTCTAAAATTAGTCGAAGTTTTTAACCACTTAGCTTCTTTAGTAAGTAGGCTAATAAAACGTTGAAACAAGTAAAAAAATTCACTAGCTTTCGCGAATTTGTATTACTTTTAGCGTAAGATATTCATCTGCATATCGCAGGGCTAAACTATTGCACAACAGATTGTTGTTTTACTTTATAGCTGAGACGTCCTTATGAAATTAAATGTATAGAAGCGTTTGACATTGTCTTGGAGGTGATGAAGTATGGTTTATTCAGCAAGTGAATAGTCTTGGTATAGGCACTGATTTCCAAGTAGAAATATCAAATTGCCCGGTTTCGTCATAAGCCTTCATCGACTAGGATATCGTCATTTTTGCCTCCACCAAAATGAAACATATTTTAAGTCAAATTACTCAAGTTACTAACAAACGCACTAAGTAGTTAAGACATTAGTATAATTGTAGTAGATTAATTCTTATGTTTAATTATTGATAAGACTTTTGTTATCGTAATTTACTATTCTTACTACTATCAGTACACCTGTCTTCCCACTATCAACTTGTACTTTTAACTATTATTATGCTTGGTAACGTATTCTATTTCATTGTGATTATTGACTCAAATAGCCTTGATTGGTCTAACATTTTCATATAAATATTCATGTATATTAGAGTAAAGCCTGATGACGATCTAATTGAAAACAATTGTTCGCTTACATATGTTGTAGTAGATTAACCAAAAATACTAGCCATCGTTGGAAAAGTAAACTTTTGATAGAGATTCGCACAGTAAATTCCGTCTTACTCTCCCTCCAAAACAACTGTTAGAGCAATATGCACTATCGATTGGTGAAAATTGGGGCAATGTGACCTCTTACTATTAGATCTACTGGTCAATTTATGCCATGTAACGTGTGAAAGCATTTGAGAAAAGTTTACGCTTGCCTGATAAGTGTCAGAGGCTTTGCTTAATTTGATATTTTATGGCTATTTTGTGAGAATAAATGTAACTTGTAGCATGATCAACGAACTACCGGGATGTTTTACGTTATTTTTATTGATAACATCTAAAATGCGTAGACACAACAACTAATCTAGATCTGTTTCGCAACACAGTTTCTTTAAGTTAAACAAGACACCATATGATCTTCATAGTCCTTTATATATACAGCAAAGGAGTGAACGCAGAACAAAATCATAAGACTCCCTACAAGTGGTAAAGTCTTTTAAGTAAATGAGAAACATAGTGATGTATAAGCATGACAACTATGAAAGGATAACATTAAACTAAAATCTATGCCACTGTTACAACCCTGAACAGAAAGTTACAAGAATTTGGTAAAACCTATCACTCAAAACAAAGCATGTTGAGGAGGGAAATCGAGCAATTAAACGAGGCTAGAGCTCTACGATGGCCGCGAACAAGATGAATGGATGGTTTGTGTGATTCCAAGTAGCGTAATTGCTCTCAGCTTACATAAACCAAGATATAGTCCTCTCAAGTGTTCTATTGAAACAACTACTGAGATAAGACTTTAGGAGAAATTAATGCTAGCCTCTTCAGTTTACCGGTAGAACGATCACATTTCAGACAGAAGTAACCTACCCATAATTTTTTATCATCCACAGGTATGATCATTATTAATTGTTAAGAAACAGATAACATCTTGTTTTTCTAAGACGTCATATCCTCAGTTTGAAGAGAAAATGCGAATAAACGTAGAGCTCCTGTGACCAGTCGATATGGTACATTAGTACATAATAGAATGCCCTAGAGTTATCGGTCAACGAAAGTTCGAAACACTCACCAACTTTACCTAATACCCTATGTGTAACCTTAGGATCTCAAAACCATGGTTTTACCATACATTGAATGTACTTACGATCAAAAACTCGTAGCTTACCACACCATCACTAACAGAAAAGACGAAGCTTTCTGTGTGTGAGGAACAAAGTTATAAAGGATTGAGTGATGGGAATATTACTCCCAAAATAAATCAGAGACTAGGTTGAGTAAAACAAAAGAGAATGAGTGTCTTCAATGCATATTTGAATGATAGTAGTTTTCGAGAAATCGCTTGGCTAAAAAACCTGAATATCTCATTAAGCTAAAGAACAAACTCACTGTTTAAGTTCTATATGTCTGTGCTTATAGTTTGTCACGTTAAATTGCTCTTGTATAAATTTAGCATTTGTTAGGAATATACGGGTGGCAAAAGTCAGTTGTAATTAGTTTTTCACTGGTTTGGAATACCTAAGATTATACTTCAATATATTTCTGCCTAGTTTAGTCAACTTGCAATAAGGTCGCTTATAACAATTGCTACATACACACATGCATGAGGATTTTAGAAAGAACCCTCACATTACTTTGGTTGAGCAGTAGTTAGTGAAAGCACCTTAGGAAATAACAAATGACAGTACTCCTCTCGATCTTTTACGGCGCCATTCAACTGAACAGATAACAAGTATCCGTTATCTACAAGTCCACGTCTTGTATTCCAACTTTTCTTTTTTTTGTAGAAGAAATGGACTCGCTAATAACCTTGATTGTTTGTTAGAAAAAATCAATATCAATACAGTTAGGTATCTTTCATAGTATGATTTAGTCATGTAGCTTCAGAATTTCTTCTTTTGTTCTTTAACCGAATTGCCTGGGGTAGTAGGAACTTGAGGAGTAAGTGGAGATAATACAGCCTGCTAGGATAGCCTAACTACTAGCTCAAAATCAATTATCTTAATGTAAATATTTTTAATTAATGGACATCCAATGAAATCAGTTTTAAAAGTTTAAACAGTGTAGTTAGGAATGAAAAAAACCTACAAGTTAAACTTTTTCCTTCGCCGTGCAATGCGTAAACGGTATTAATTCAATTAACCAATATTTAACCTAAACCTTAAAAATTTACTAAATTTGGTCCGGACAACCAAGTATAGCCGCTAGTCGAACTATAGCAAAATAGTGAAGAAATCTATGATATATGGGAGTTAATATTGTGCGTTTATTGTATTTCAATACACCTACAATACCAAATCATAACAACCAATAAGTAGACTTTTACAAAATACAAAATATGAAAAAAGATTACACATTGGTTACAGAAGCTTGTTTTACTCGCAGGACTACAGGAACAGAGGTTGTAGGCAAGGTGCCCTTTTCAGTTACTACAGCTGTAACCAATGTGGGCGGTAACACATCATATTCTAAATGTAACAGTCTAAGACTATTATTTGAACGCCATTCACTCAAATCAGTTGTAGTTGATTCAATCCTATCTGGAAGTCCAGTTGGACCGAAACCAGGAATGCCCTTTTTATAATCTGGTGATGTACCTCGTGGACCTCGCCAAATGTCGTCAGGATCTCCAAGTTCGTTATACTCGAATGCATCAGAATGGGCGCGCTCCCAAAATTTGTAAGTTTCAGCGCATACTATTGTTGGAGCATGAGAAATAGAGGCTGCAATGTTGGCTACTTGAGCGGTTCCCATACGACCTAATACGTACCCGTTGCTAAGAAGAGCATGGGCGCCCAGAATAACTAGAGATATCTATATTTCAAATCAAAATAAATGAGAATTAATCAATACTTAGTTTGAAAGCGAATGTTACACTGTTAACGAATGAAAACCAGAAACACAAGATATCTTTTGCAACGAAGAAACTTCATCTTCAATCATATTAGAATAATCCAACAAGCGTTGTCAAAAGTAGGATAGTATATTAAAGATCAACCTGAGATAAGTTTAGTGTATAAAAATGAACTTTAGTCGAGATTTAATTCAGTATGGTAATCTCAACTCATTTTGCGTACCAGAGGATATAGAATCTCGATTGTGTAACAAAAGCCATGCCATGTAAGTACTTTATCAACAAATATTGAGACCTCTCGACAATAAAATAACCAGTGAAACTACTTTTTACGGAATATTTGGTAATAATTTAAATCTAGATTGTAAGTTGTATCACTGCGTGCCTTTAGTGTATAAGAAATTGTATTCCAACAATTTATCCTCGTACCAGTGATCAAGGAATATATAGTATGTATATGTAACTAAGAAAAATCTTGAGTGAAGGTGGTGAGTCTGTTAATGTGGTTTTGAACACAAGTTGACAGGGGTGGCTGGAATGTGTACTATCGTACTATCATTATAGTATCTGTATATTTTTAGCCTGGCTTCTCATCAACAAAAACCGCAATTTTAATCCGCGTCAATGAGATAATACTAAAGTTTACCCGAAATGGAAATATACTACTAGAATCCCTAATATAAAAATAAAGAACCTTGATTAATAGTTTGCTATTTAGCGAAGATAAATTATTTGAAAGAATTGAACTCCGAGGAATTTGGATTTTTAGTTTGCACCAAAACATTGATTACTGGAATTAAATTACGTTCGTTTCCTCGATTGAACTGTCGATAATAACACCTACCTTTTGAGAACTTATTTTGATAATAGTCAAATCGTATGACTGTCAGTTAGCTACAACGTAGTGTAGTAAACAAGAACGCGACTGGGGACAATCGAATGTATTTAGGCACAAATTACAGACTATCTCACTAAATTCTGATAACCATACAGCAAATAGTTAATTTGCAAAATAACAACCAATTGTCTCAATCTTCACTGTTCCTTCAGTAAATATCAGTTCATCTTCTCTAATTCCATTGTTCATGCATTTTCTTACCAATTGCGCTTCATTTCAGTTCTTTCCTTATCGGTTTTCTATGTCTGACCATCGCCATATACTACTTATATGGATATAAGTAAACCACACTACAGTAAGACAAGGCACATATATGCATCGGTCCAAGTTGCCATACCTCATTAGCACAACAAGATGAACACCGAATTCATAGTAGTTAATTTAATAGTGGTAATATATAAAAGAAACGTTGTATATAAGGATACAGTATAGGAATGAAGACAGATATGAAGCAATTTCAATCTCAAGGTTTAAGAGTGCATACACATGCGCCATTGTGATCGATCCTGAGCCATGTCACACAGTCTCCAACCATTGGTTACTATAGTCACGCGGACCCCAACCAAGTAGTCTGCACCTACCAACATGGCTCAGACTAAAAGTTAGTGACTTCAAGGACTGATAGGTTTGCCGCCCTCAATTTTCTTCCAACCATCGCCAATACTAGTCAGCATTGCGCGTCGAGGTAATCGGTCTTCAGGCATACGTAACACGTGGCCCAGCCATCTCAGTCGATGAAGATTCATAACCTCACCAACTGATTTACCATCACTCTCTAATACTCTGTGTCCCAGCAGATGCGAGCAATATTTCTAAAGCATCTGTGGTCAAATACTAGTAACTTACGAGTATCTTCTACTCTTAATGGCCACGTTTCGCAGCCGTAAAGTAGAATAGAGCGAACTGCCGTTCAGTATATTCGTCCCTTAATTGATAGACGGACTGTATTAAACAACCATTTGTGATAAATTGTATGAACCAGATAGGAACACGTGAACGGATTGTAAACGATTAACTTCCAACTCATATATTTGTTCAAAGTAGGTAACAAGCTTGTATTTAGTGTGAAGGCTTGGTAATTTCGGAGGCTGAAACTTATTCATCACACAGGTACATGTTACCTACACAGAATTGAAAATTATAGGGGTTAGTAAAACATTTTACACACTAGTATCCAAAGGTAAACGTATTCATACCTTATTTGCGACACTTGGCAATGCACCGATATGTGTATATTCACATGGTATTCCTGCTTTTAACAATCTGGTTAGCATTTGTCTACCTTCAAATTTCGGTCGAGAGTCAACAACCAAAACACTAAACACTCTGTTTGTATTTTTATTTGATGGATCCGATTTAGTGTTTACAAAACATGTTTTCATTTTGCTCGCTAAAAAATCAACATTTGCATCAACTTGATTGACAGATGTGTTGCATGGAGATTTCCATGCACGTTCCAGCACACGGGCTACCAAGGATGAATATCCAAATATACAGACACATTCACCAGGACGAATCAAATTAACTGTACGATCTACAATCTCATCTCCTGCCAAATAAATTGAACCACGCCTAAATTCGACAATGGCTGATAAAAAGCTGTCTCTACACTAAATATACAAAAATAGATTGACGTTAGTTATGATAACGTTGTTAGCTTCTTATTAATGTCGTTGTTTGTTTATGTTCGAAATAAGTCTCAGAATAATTTTTAAAAACATGTAACTTATTTATCAAGAATAGGTTTATATACTCGGCGTTGACCCACACAATGTCATTTCAATCTAGTAATACGAGCTGGAGACAATCATCAGTGACTTTGGTCTTCTTGAATAGCGTTTTCACTAACTGTAAAACTGGCTCATCTAATTGTAATGTGTTTTATATTAGTCACGAAAAATGGTGAAGACTTCTACGCAATACATTATTTCTTCAATAAGAGTGAACACTTTTCACTTGTGACACAAGTAACAATTGAACTAACATTTGTATGTGCACAGAGGTTTCATCAATTATTTGAAAACCAGGGTTCAACTATGCAACAATACTACTAAGGCAGACATTTGATTTCTGTTAGAGGTTTCACCTCATGGAAATATGTTGTTTATTTGATGTAGAGCGACTAACGGATATTTATATGGGAGAGTGTTTTTTGGTGACACACTAACGGAAAACTGATAACCCCGTTGAGAATACTTGATGTAGCTACTTACCATGATAGCTCACCACCATCTTCGGAATGACCAATATTACCAAACATAAAGGTCTGGCAGAAGTATGATTTTATCACTAGATATACTGTTCAGTGACGTATTTAAGAGACTTCTACAGAACGCCAACTATCGCCTGCAAGTCAAGGACTATGGCTAGTATAAAGAACAGAAAAGTGCAGTTGTGTTTTGGCAACTTATACATTAGACCAGACACGTTTTTCTCAAGCCACTCATATCTCAGTCAACATTGCAGGCCGAGGTAAGAGTTAGTTAGCCCTCTATAACATATTTGCTAACTGTCAGTTAACGTAAGTTTATAGACTCAACAAGAAACTTAGCTTTTCACTGGCTTAACCTTAGCACTACTAATTCGATGGTTCTACTACATGTGAGAGATGCTTCGAAAACATTTATGACCAAACACTTCAAGCCTATGTATGTCTGTTAATTACATAGTCCATGTTTCTCTGTCGTAGGGAGACTGGGAAAAGTGATAAAGTTAATGAGGATTAAACCGTCAAAGCCCAAGACATCCATAAGAGTAACATG
This sequence comes from Schistosoma mansoni, assembly GCF_000237925.1. NCBI lineage: Eukaryota > Metazoa > Platyhelminthes > Trematoda > Strigeidida > Schistosomatidae > Schistosoma > Schistosoma mansoni. Next base: position 771,961 of record NW_017386032.1, on the reverse strand, counting down.
CAATCATAAAATATCATACCTCATCCCAATCTTCCACGGAATCTAGGCGAGTAAGCGTCTGCTTCAGATACTGATATGCATTATATATCGTAACAGATAATGGACGACAAAGCTGAAGAAAGTTTACATGAGCTTGCAAAACTGGTCCGAAACTCCGACAAAACAGAGCATCATTTGCTCCAGTGTGACTATTTATTCCTTCGATGGGTGACTTTGGAATGAATGAACGTATGAGTTCTTCACATGATGACAAAAACGCTAAACATTTCTCATTGGAGCCCCATATTCGATCTTCGTCAAAATTGACACCCAGAGTGAGGAACGAAGGATGGATGGAGGAACGCGTCCCTAAACTAAATAAAGAAAAATGACAGGATGTACAGGGTGGATGGCGGAAGCTTGATAAAAATGTTTCAGTTCAAAAGAATAACATGAGAAAACAACACTTAGAGATCATTCGTAAAAATTCGTGAACATTATTTAGATACATCAATTTTATTAAAACGAAATAAACTGACTTGATATAACTAATATTTGCCAAAGTTTGACTTTCCGACTTACTGATCAGGTTAGCATGTACCAGTGGCCCTGCAAATATTTGTAGGACCCTGAAACAAAAGCTAAAATACTTGACTATACTCGTCAGACGTTTAAATGTTATGTGAATGGACTTTTCAAGTCACCAATCCAAACTTTCATGATGTACACATGCTCAAAAATATTTCAGTATTGAAATCAAGTAGTTTTGCACCAATTCTATTTGTTCGAACCACTAAAACAGATTCAGACATGGTGGTTATGCAGGTCATCTGAAAGACCATTCACGACCTTATGGGTCAGTGAAGGAATGATGTTCAGACTTGCAAATGACTTTCTCCACTGAAAAAGACTTGGTCTTGAAGATAACTACGAACCACTTTGACATCACAAACCATGAAAAGACGGCGTAGGTGCTACATTTTACTTTGATTACATGTAGTAACCAAAAATGGGGATAATTCTCAAGATGAACAAAATTGTAAGGATGAAGCCCTACCAAATCACTAACCTGTGCAGTACAGGATATTTTACTTAGATATAAATATGAATTATGCAATTGACTTATATTTACAGAGGGGAATAATAAAGAGGTGAAAGTGAAGACCTAACATAATACTTCCGCTTTACAATAAGTGAATCACCAAGCACGTCTCAGGAGTTTTTCAAAAAGCAGAACTCTAGCATGACCAAGTTGCTCCAAGTGTTAAAGGATACACATGAATTAATTTGATTCGACTACCCACAAAGTGTGTATAATGAGAATGACAGTTACAAATCAGCTAGTTTAGGACACTACTTATGACATTAAAATTTATGTTGTTTGGCTGCTAAGATAAGTAAATAATGAAACTTGCATACCCAAGACAACTGATAACATTTACTCGTTTGTCTGGTTGATCAAGATGCTTGAAGAGGTGAACGCGACAGGACTCTTGTATTCTGGACTTCGGAAGTTCGGCAATTTTGAGGCTCGAAAAATCGAGGCGGTTATTTTGACCTGAATGGGGAAAATAACGAAAACACAGCTAGTCTCACTTTGAACTATATCTGTACATGCTTTCTGATCCTTAAAGGGAATGGTCTTTTGTTCATTCGTACCTGTATCCTGATTCGGCTGAGTATTTGGTGCATCTGTATTGAGAATATTTAAAACTATAGACCAATACTTATTGTCATACTACTTAGACTACTAGGAACGGTATTTAGTGTTTGAGTGACTTTTGGCTTGTCTGTACCTTTGGAAGCAGCTTTCGCAGCTCTCTGAGCTTCCTTGTATTATGATTAAAGTTATTATGGTCTTACTTGAATAGCTCTTCTTTCAGCTTTAAGCTGAGCTTTGGATTTCGCATTATCTTCTTTGCTTACTGAGTCCTTCATTGACAGCAACAACTCAGTAGCGCACATAACCGTAATGTGAACTGTGTCAGTTCAACATGCAAGAAACACGAATTAGAAATCGCCTTCGAAATGAATGTGGAATCGGGAAGTAATATATCTCCCCTCTACTGGTAATAAAATGTTTGTAAATCTTGTATAAACATATTTTTGCTCATTGCTTGTTGAGAAAGTCATGGAAGTTATTTTTTAAGAAAGGTCATCTCAATTGAAAAACCATTTATGCAGGAATAAATCGTTTTGAAGGACTAGACTAACTAGCTGTTAGTGAAAAAAGCTTCATAAATTTTATTCCGAAATGTATTTATGTGGTGTTTGTATGAATTAATGATTCTTTCGTATTTGGTGTGTTTCTAAATTTGAAGTCTAAATGCAATACGTTCATTTGTGATTGTGGTTGGAGGTGGTCAACAGGAAACCCTGGACCCAGTTTTCCTGCTACTTGGCACTTATCATCAAGGTGTACCTGTAATCATGAGGGAACTGGTGCTCCCTGACGAATTCGATCCCGTGTCAACCAGCTTTACAGTCAGAGACGTTACCACTGAGCTATCCAGGCCGCGACCGAGGACTGAGATGTAGTCACAGTTGATTGATCACTGGGTGTGATCAACCAATTGTAATACGTTCGTTTGTGCCTATTTAGTTCTATTTGACCAAACTTGCGTTATTTTGAGAGTTCAAATACTTCTAATTATCACAATTAGACAAACCAAAATACAGCAATATGCAACGTCGGCCCGTAACAACCATACATAATGTAAAACACTCCTGGAGATCGGATAAAATTCGCTATCACTTTGTTACTTGATATATCATTCATTCACTCGAAAATATCTAATACAGTGTAGTCTTGTGATGTGAATTCCAATAACGTTTAAATAGAACATTCGGAACATTCATAAAATCTGATGGGGTGTTTTTCATGCGGACTGGTATGTTTATTTGCATACAGATATTGACCGGGTTTTAAATCAATAATCAGTAAAGTATGCAAAGATGTGAAGCTTAGTAAATTATTGATGAAATGAACTCTTCACAACTCATAGTGAGGGTCTCTCAGTCTTGGTCAAAATAATCGGAAAATATATATAGAAATAACCATGGACATCTATGAGTTAAAACCTGTTCGCGGTCAGAAATCCCCAATTCCTTTGAATGTCCCATTTACAAGCAGCAGTTTATTAGAAAATCAAGAAGTTTTCACCAGACATCATAAAAAAGATATCAGAAATTGCTTGAACTCTGTACCACATCATTCATTGTATTGATAGCTGCTGGAGAATGACATGAAGTGTAAAGAAAGATGTATATTGAGACCCCCGACACTTCTAGTTTTATTAGAACACCATTACCTGACGCTTACACATTTGATTTAATCCGTGTCTATATATCGGTTGAATATTGGGGCTTGAATAGTCACTGCGACAGAAAAGAAAGAGGAAAATCAGTTATACAAGCTGGTCTATAAATTATTTTCCTACCACCTAGTTCCTCATCATAACCGTTTCCTAGTGGCATTCATTATTGGTCTGGTTATAATTTGTTACCTGTAGTCTGTGTGTTATTTGAGACAAAGTTTTGTAATCAACCAATCGGGTTGTGTGGCAAGTTTGGACGGATTATAACTAGTTTTTCACCATAGTTTCAGTTCATTAACTCATTCATAAGGTCATTAGTAACATCGGTCTCAAAACAACTACTTCAATTAGATAATCATTTGAGTAAATCATAGGAGCCAAAACATTTTCCTAATGTCATGAAAGTTGACAGACAACCGGTCACTTGGGACCACTGATAAATCTAAGAAACCGTTGTATTCAGGTGAGGATGCTGAAGAACGAATATAGAGACCTTATTTTAATTATTTCATCGGTATGGAGAAAGGGATCCGAAAACACAAAGATTTATTTTAATAAACAAACTTCTATATCTTTCACTGTGGGCCACGAAACATCTTTGAGTCACGCTCAAAGATTATATTAGAACACGAATTTTGTCGTAAACTTATGCCATAACATGTTAAAATAAGGAATAAAATCAAAAATTTAAAATGTATTGACAGTGCCGGACGGTCGGTATACAGCCGAAAGTTTTTCTGGTATAAAATAACAGCGTACATGAAAAATAGTTCCTAAATACAACTATGAATAATCATCAGAAGTGTTCCCAACAAAACGAGGTCCGAATTCCTTCTTCAGGAATTAAGTTAAGCAACAAACTTTTCCTGCTACCAGCTGTAAATCGTAACCGGAGCCAAATAATCAAGGTTAAGTCAAAGAAGGCTACGAAGTGTGAACACATGGTTGCACAAGTTCTGCATAAAAGCTCTCAAAGTAAGCAGAGTAAAAAATTCTCGAAATCATGGTCATAATGTTGAGAAGGATAAATTGGAGCCGTTTTCAAAGTAGTCATCCTATTGAGACTACTGCAGGATGTGAATAACGTAAAGGAGCGGTATATCATGGCAATTCTGAAAATGGGTTGAAAAAACCAAGATTAAAAGTTATGTGGAACACAATAACGATATTGAATGCTATGATACATAGGTCTTTGATGAGTCATGACTATTGGAGTGTGTCTACCACCCTGTTTTGTAAATGGTAAAGCAATGGGTTTTTAGTATTTGATGGGAATCAGGCCTCAAGATTAAGAGTCAATAACTAAGTATCTCCAGGTTGGTACGTGACGGAGTATGGCCTAAGTAGTCACATCTTATACTACAAAAGCGTATTTGAATCGGCACATCATAAGAAGACGACACCTGTGATTCACCCAAATTTCTCGGTAGCAATGGAACGGAAACTAACAACCATAGTTTGGGGCTAGGCATATAATGTAACCGCAGAAAAGACACCTAAACCTGTCCTCAAAAGGGATTCATCTGGGTGAGTTTCAACAGAACTGGATGAGAGACTAGAGTCAACCGATAGCCCGTCATTATGATTCCTTTGCCTGAGAGATGAATAAAAATGCCACGTTTACTTGACTGAGATCGACGAATAGCATTATCAGACGGCTGAGTTTTGCAATTTTATTATCGAAGGTGGTTTTGCATGATTTTAAATTTTCCTCACCCATAATGAAATTAATGTCTTTAAAAAACTGAATTTACAGGTCTTATCTTATCAGAAAGGGTTTGAAAAAACAACTCACCCGTGTGCTAACGTTTGTTTAGTAAATATGACAAAAATAATTTAGCGAACACTAGCGAATTAATGGTTGAATTCATGAACCGATTAAAGCTAGGCTACCATGGAAAACGTGGAAGCACTGGATGGCCGTTTTGTCCTGGTATGGGACTGCTCAGAGGTGCGCATCAACGATCCCGCACGCTAAATTTCAAACCAGAACCTTTAATCGCGCGCGTGAATTCTGAACCCCGAGACCAATCAGCTGGTATCCAACGGTGTTAATGTCTAACTTAAATCGACTCATGGATTCAACTATCGTAACAGAAGTATCACAAACATATCTGAATAGAATTATGAAATAGAAATGACGTCTGAAATAAATGGTCTAGAGGTTAAGTGTTCTCGTGCGAGTTCAAAGGACTTAGGTTCGCATTTAGCGTGTGAGATCGGAGATGCGGATGAAACAGCATTCTGGTAATCAAAAGGAGTATTTTTAACAAGACGGTACCAAATTTCTACCTTCAATCACTTAAGTGGTCATCTGAATCAGGTGGTCAAAGAGCAACAACGGTCAGCTGTTCCACACAGTAGTCTTGAGTTCAGTCAAACGGGACCTTATTGGCACTGTCTCAGTGTCACCCAGCAACAAAATCAAATAGTGGAGCAAGTCTTAACCAAAGTAAAATAATAAGGGCGTGGATGAGGAAAACTGAGAAATACAACGACGTGGTTACAAAAAGCTTTAGTAAAAGCTAAGATACAAGACAGGGTGAAAGAATAAAGAAGTAACAATACTGCTGAATGAAACACTTTGGAGGGATTTTCACAGTACTTAGTTTGTTTTAACTACCTAAAACGAATTGGTTCGTTCAACTACTTTGACCATGAGAATGACATGACGAATTCAGACAGATTTCCCCATGATATTATCTTGAGCACTTCATCCTATTGAGTAACTACGTCATGTTCGCTTCCGAAATTACTCATGGTTTGAGAGCTTAATAGCTACATTGTATTATTATGAAAAATTATCATCCCTACCAAAGTGTATTACATTCCAATAACAACACATTTAACTGTCACGAAAGTACTGTTTTATACATCCATCATATATACCCGTCTCATTACCACCTTCCTCTCAACACTTTCTGCCCACATAAGAATCATCTCATACAAACCCTATTCCGTAACCGTTTTTTAAGAATAACTTGTGGTTCAATATAATTTTTATCGGCCACGTTCAATCCGCTGAATCATGTGTGAAGACAGCATATATACGTTGTTAAATAGAAAATCGCTTTCTCATTATGAATTTTAGTCCTATCACTTTTCGCAACCACCAACTAGAAACATAATATTGATAAATAGTTGTCGACCTATTGTAATATTCATTGAACGGTATGCCTAGCGTTTCTACTCACATAGAAATCATATATGTATATATTTTGTATGTTTTATCTTCGTTAGGATAGCTGACAGTGCTGTAAATAGCAAAACACTTTGGTTCCCCTAACAAATGTGCAACAAATAAATTCACTCTCTTTTCTTGCAAATTTACGAACAACCAATACGATATACCGTCAGATTCTAATTGATGTCACCTTATACCGAAATTTTTTAACCTAAAAGAATTGAACCGTTTGAAAGAAATTGTTATTAAAATTGAATTTGAATGTCGAAACATATATTTCTGACATTCAGTTTACTGAACAAGCTAGCATGATTTATTTTTTATATCCACTTAACTAGTCCATAAGGACAACAGAAGTGCATTCCAGAGCACATGAGTTGATATATCAAAGTGGAGGTTAACTAATCAGTTATTTCCAAGCCTTTAGGGACATTTTCCCAAAATTTTGTCGATGGGATTCGGAATTCCAGGCAACGATTCTGTAATATCAACCAAGGCCTACGAGTCATCCTTTCTCTTCGTCCCGGTGTAACAACAATTTTCACCAGGCGACTGAATTGTTTTTCCTCGGTTCGTTGTCAAACGATCACTCCTCATCAATAACCTCGTAGTTTGATCTCATCAATAGGGGCATCTATATATATTGAGGCAGACAAATAAGGTGTACATGAATAATTAGTAGTTCAGCGGTAGAGGTCTTTGTATCTGTCACTCTCAGTAACAATAAAACTGCAATAACTAACTTGGTAGTCTACAATTCATCTTTGCCAAGGCGTCAAAAATATGCACCGTCTGTCACATACGTTTTGTTATACGGATGATTGTGAACAGGCTCTGTTCACTAACTTATGCCAAGTGTACATCGATGTCTTAAAAACTATGTCTCACCTTATTATTTTAGTCGAATGTTTACCTTTAGTGTTCGCCGTTCACACTGCTCCATAAATTGAGGTCCACATGGGTCGTATTCCTTGATAGTAACATATCGTTACTTAACTGTGTTATAGGACCTGTCTTTACTCATTCACACAATAATAAGTTTGATACATATGCATTTAGTTAGACGGACTGAACTTTAGGGAGCCAGAGTAGACGAAGGCGCACACACTTATTAGTGGTTCTTGATTAATGAATTTTCTGATAAAATATTTGTTGGTAAATTGTTATACGGTCATTCATTTGGCAACCTATTTGACTAAGCTGAAACTAGAGATTAGTAAATTTTGTTGGAGATTTCATCAGTACATTAAACTTACTTCCAAGTTGTGCGTAACATAATCATCTTCGTCTTCTTTCATAATCATTGAGTAAGGCTACCTAGAAAACGAAAAAAAGTCGCTAAAAGTGCACCTCATTATCAAAGTTTCACCAGTTTTCACAGAACTCCAGCCAAAAAGAACATTGCATATTCTATAATCAAGGTGAACAAATTCGATAATCAAAGCTGGTGACACTGCTGCAACGGTTCGCATTTTATCCAGAAACTCCAGAACATGAGAAAGGATAAAAAATTTACAAATTTAGTGCGCGTTCATCATTTTTTGGTCGAGTTCAATTCAAGTGTTTGATATGTTGTTGACATGGGGCCCTTCAGATAGTTACTTTAAGTATGACTTTTTATATTACTAACCATCGCTTCGAAATGTGCTTATTTTCTAAATAAACATTATCGTAGCCAACGGAGTGAAATTTAGAACATCTTTTGTATATTCATATGGTGTACAATAAGTATAAACATTAAGAAAAATATTTTCGAATTTTTTCCGTACCCTACAGCTGTGATTAGTTTACCACAACAAATCAAAGGTAGGATAAATAATGAAAATTCAAGTATGAAATTGTCCACGACCCAAGTTCAAATCTTATGTTTAACAAATGGATTAAAATCCAATAAAGATGAGCGGTATTAAAAATAACGTCGCGTACTAAGTTAAATACATCGAGTTTCCCCCTTGCAAGTGGTCTCTTGAATTGTAACACTGCAGTCTGTAATACCCATGTATGTCATATCGATAAACCTGAAAGAGGGAAGAAGGTCGATATAAATGCGAAAACAGAAAAAAAACTAACCATATTGGCGATATATCAGTTTCATACTTAACAGTTCTTATAACACAGTTAAGGCTCTGTACAAAGACAGGAACTGTCATTTGGAAAAATAAAATAAAAAACAACAGAATCAACTATCTACCATCGACTAATGCATGTCTAGTTTGTTAATTTTTGGGACGGATCGTTTGACTGGACGTTTACGCATCACAGAGAATGTACAAGTGTTACCTATAAACAACCATGTGCACACAGTTTTAAATCACAAACAAGCCCCGGCCACGTCATGTAACGGAAACAAACACATAAGCTTATCACTGACGTCTGGAACAGTAATTAATATTCCAGAACACTGCGAAATACGGTAACCAGTTTCTCATGGTGTTGTTTTAATATATTTTTCCTCATTCCATTATGTATGTCTGTTCTAACTGAAATTTTTCACACAATTCTTTAGTCATTATCGACCATTGATCCTTCATTGTCAATTATTTTGGGTCAATATAGTGAGTAGTTAAAGACCAATGCCACCGTTTCTAATACTATTAAGGGTTGGCTAATAACCAAATTAGAGACAAAAGCAGCACTCTTTATGCAACCTAACGTGGTTTCGAAAACACAGATACCATTCATCTGATGTCCTGGAACTGAAGACTTCCATAATTTGCTGAGGTCTAAATTCCAGTTTGCCTGATACTCCTCTACATTAGAAAAGCATTCCAGACTGAACTGTATTCGATGCTTATAATGAAGTTCAAAACTATGGTTTCACTGACCGGCTTTTCTCCAGATTTCTAGATTACCTGGAGAGCTAAATGTTCCACGACAAGATAAACGGGGTTTATGGAGTTTGGTGGGAGACCATTTTCGGATAACTATTCTTTCTGATTAACTCAGCATAATCTATTCTGATGACTTCAAGAAATGGAAACCCATCGGGAGCTTAAAGGGTTCGTTTGAGCTACAAAAAGGCCTGACGTCGTAAGTAGGTTGGTTGTGGACAATTGGGTGGAAAATAACTTGTTAAAATTTCATATGGTGAACATTTTGCCTTTTGCCCTTTATGTCCCTTTTAATGGTCCTCTCTCGATTATCTTCATAGAGTAAGATAATGGACAATTACCCTTGGGATTCTTGACACCAGCGAAAACGTTGGGGCTGGTGCCAAACCAACGAAATTAGTAACTTTATACAGAAACAGTTTGATGTTTTTAAGCAGTGACCGTTTTAACACTCTTTGAAGAGACACGCAACAAAGTGGGTGACTGGGCTAAGAGACAAATCCTACGAAGGTAGAATTGGCCTTCTGAGATTGTTCCCTCTGGGTTACAGGAATATAAAGAGTGAACTAACAATAACACGATAAACTAAAGAAACCAAGTCATCTTAACGCAAATATCATACGGGGACCTAATCGCGTTCTCTGACGGTCAATTGCTCGAAGAAACAACCACCAGGCAGAGGATACCAGAATGAAGTCAAAATTTCCATATTGATAGTTTCCTCACACAAAACTCACTTAAAGACGAAGTGACTACAGCTCCCTAAATGGATGGCTTCAGAAAGAGATTTGACAACCACGTAGTTGTCAATAGATTTCCGTCTGAGGTTGACACTAATTGTATATGTCTCTCAAATCAGCTACATTCATCATTATTATCACATGTCACTAACCATTTCTACCTACTTATATTTATGTTACTGATGTTCGTCTGTTATTCTTGCACTTCTGTCTACTTGTATGTTTGCGCACTTGCTGAATAATCCAAAATCTGACAGCCATGATTTTTTCATCCTTATGTATTCACATTTTTCTTCTAGTCACGACTAACCAACATCCTGCGTGATAATCTTTGACATTAGCGAAGCCACAACTACTGGACTCATTTGGATTAGTACAGTAAAGTGATTAGAATGCTCACTTTGGATGCCACATAGAACATATGAATGTACCAACACAAAGAGAATCGAGCGTAGATTATTCACTTTGTGTACACTAGATTATCAATAATATATTGGACAGTGGAATCAAAGCAGCTTAACAAAGTGACAAAAGGTGATTCAAACGAACAGATTGTTCAATGAAAGAAAAAATAAGGGGACAAACAAAACATATAGAAACAATAAACAAGTATGCTACATTCATAAGTACGTCTGTTACTACTTGCAGTTCGTAACTCTCAGCGCAAAAATCGAAACTTGTTGTCATAGTAATCAAAACTTACGGGCTAATTCAAAATGAAGGACGGAAGCACCAATGTTTTCAAAAAACGATATACTGTGATTAAAAAGCTCGGAAAAGGAGCGAGCGGGAAAACGTACTTAGTGGAGGACTCCCACGAATCTCAAAATTGCACGTAATTAATAGTCTTTCTGAATGGACCGTGATCAGGAAGGTTTTGAAAGCTCTGAAGTGCATAAAACTTGATGACAATTCAGCAGCGGTTCAAAGAGATCATGAAAAAGAAGCCCATTTACTATCGAGTCTGAAACATCCTTATATACTTCGTATTCATGAAAGTTTTGTTGATAAAAATAGGTTCTGCATTGTGTCGGAATATTGTGAAGTGAGTCGTTAGATATTTTCACAGAATGATTGTTGTCTATGAAATCTGTTGACTATTAAGAATATGGGCGTTTAATCGAATTTACTTGCAACAAGACTCACAACTATAATCTATAGGCTAACTGGTGTTCTCCCAAAACCACTACAGGCCAGAAGAGCAGTATTCTTTAACAAATTGTTTTATCTTTCTCAACTAAATAACTCAGGATTCTTTTTCTGAACGAATCTCTCAGTGTATAGTTTGTAGCACTATAAGGAGAGCTTTTGGATAGCTAAACCCTTAAAAAGTAGCTATTCCAAGTAATATGGAAAAACAACAAATTCAATGCAAATGCTGTTTAAATTAATTACGAGAGATTTACGTCGTGGATGTGTAATATTCTAAACATATCATGGCTTATCATAGCACCATGAAGTCAAATGATAGATTTTTATTGTTTTTAACCTATTCGTTATTCTAGTTATAAAGATTTTTTGAGTTGATGGCTGTAGTCATTTTCTTGATGGCTTTTGCAATAAACACCCAGAATGTTTATATCAGGCTAGTGTTAACTAGATGATTTCCTTGTACTTGAGTTTTATTGCATCAATGCTGTTTTGTAAAGTGGGGGGGTAAAGGTACAGGTTTTTAAATTACTACTAATGTAGTGAATAAATTTAAAAAAATAGAATGATTAAAAGTAGCTAGAGCAAATCACCCTCTTATATTTCGAGAAAACAACTTTGTGAATTGACTACAACGAAGTTGCACTAATCCCAATAAATTTAGAACTTCGAAAAGACACACGATAGAACTCGAATGTCAAGTACGCAGTATGTAATTACATTATTTGATTATGACAGATCAAAAACAGCATAATATACCTAAGCGTGCAGTAATTGCATTGGTTATCCACCACAGTTTCGCCAAGACAAACAACAGAATCCTTTAAATATCGTGCATGGCATATGATAATAAAAGTTTGTATAATCACTCGAATCATTCACTGACACTGACGTTAGATGATAAAATGATATTTTTTTATTTAGGGGCATCGCTCAGTGGAACTATTTGTTTTGCTTCAGGGAAGTAGGTCGAACATGTTTTCATTCATCACAAGTATGACACACAATTTATTCTAGAATATAGTGTCAAGAAGTGGCTGTCTCGGATTATTAATAGCAAATAATACAAAAGGAGTGTTTAAATGTTTAGAAGTATAGTCTCGATGTCATCTGTGTGGCAAATAGTTTAAAAATTGGATTTATGATCGACTCACGTTGAAAAGACCTAAAGGTTCACACAACTATTGATCAACCTCAAAAATAAATGTGATGGAACTAGGTTGCCAGCTAAACTAATTAGTTACTTTTCATTTATCCACCCAAAGGTCTGTATGTCGCTAAACACGTCGTAATACAGCACCAATCCGTAAGTAAGGTCTCCATTTGTTGTTAACTAGAGACTTCATCTACGTAAATCAATCTATAAACCAATGATATTTGGTCAAAAATAACCACAAATATCAAGTCATAATAGTAATATGTATCGAAGGAATTTGGTTCATTTAAAATCTTAAATGATGCTCTTTTTCTTCTTTAAACCAATGCAACACTGTCTTAAACGAATACCTACACTAGGTACCCTGCCAGTGTCTATTATACAACACTTCAACACACCTCTGACTTGCCGAACTATAATGTGGGTATATCTCACTGTTAATAACTAAAAACAACAGTCGTAACAGGGGGTAGAAAATTAAACAACACATCTAATACCTACCAGGCTATCTACTGGTCTGACTATGTAAACAATCAATCGCCACTTTCTTAACCCACAGACTGTTCAACTTTAGTTTATATCTTAATGTATTTCAGTGATTAAAATCACCAGAGTTTTGCAGGATTTTGTGGCGCTCAAAATAAATAAAATAACCAACATAAAAAATTTTGCCATCACATGTTGCTGAGGTATATAGAATTAGTTATGACTTTGAAACAAGTAATAGCACTAAGCGTATGTAATGGTATAAAATCCATAGATTTCATTAAAAGGCGCTTTGATAGGTACAAGTGGACCAGCATAAAAAATACTGGAAGAATCTTTACAGCCACTGTAGTGTGGTTTACGTAAATCATGAATAAATCGTACCATTGTGGTTGGTTAAGTTTTATATATGTTTTATCTGTGTTTAGTTGCTAGATAAATACGTGTATGGTCATGTATACTCAAAAAGCTACTATGTTAAGATTGTGAAGTTTACGAAAGTAAATTTGTTTTTTAAGCATTGGTTAATTATGTTACTCAAGAGTGAATAACTGTAACCTAGGTGAGAAAATTATCGGACTACAAAGTCTGAACATCATTTGACTGAAGTATGTTTCGATCATAATAGTAGCTTGAAGGCAAGTTTAATATCTATTCCAATTGGTATAAACTAAAAGATAATAGAATGGCCTATATTCTTGTTAGTGATACTTTCATAAGTTTTTTGCATCATCGCCAGCAATTCATAAAAGTCGTCTTTTTGCTTGATGAAAGTCACAACTAGGATCCCTGTGTTTGATTCAGAATTCAATACTGATCGAAGTTGTTTCACTCCAAATCATCATAGTCCTGGAAATCTTGTTTATGATGTATGCTGTCGAGGAACTTAGATTCACAACAAAATTGGTATTTGGTGCTCTTTTGCTTTTATTTTGTGTTCGGATGTTATAAATCAACGCATATAAGTTTCTTCACACATTTTGCATTGTAGTGAATCTTTTCATTATATAATAAGCAAATACAAACCATTAAACTGGTCTGGAATGGGTGTAATTAAAAGGTAATGCTTAATAAAAATGTATGAAACCAACTATTGCTCACTGCTCTGGAGTTTTATGCTGATCTTACATCTTTTAGTATACACTGATACCAATAAAATGAATTTTTTATCAGAATAAATTTATATACGTTATTTTAATAAAAAGAGTCGATTCAAAACCACACAATCTCTTCAAATTGTGCTCTCTATTGCTGCCATTTTCATATTTTTGTTCCAAATGACATACCTTTCTGTTTATTTCTAGAGATTGCATAGCAACCTTCATATGAGACAAATATAATAAATAGTGCCTGTTAATCGGTATGGCGGTTTACACCATCTCACTATTTACCGTTATTTGTTAAAAAGTTAACATATAATATCTCTTTTTTAACTTAGCAAACCATTTCACTAGTTGTGTTAATGGGTTTTCAAATATCAAATTTTTTCAGATAAGCTTAGAAAGTTGTTTTTTCAACCTTGACAAGTTTTTAAATTTACAGATTAGAATAAATCAGTATCTTGTTTAATTTTATTCTATATGTTAGTCTGTACATTATTTTCTAAGACTGAGGTGGTTTTATAAACGTTTTTCATTGTTTGATAATTACTTTTACCATAGTTATCAATTATAGGATGATATGAAACCATGAAAAATTGAATGGATGCTTTATCTTGTTTTACATCTCAGTAATTTATATTAGGGTCCCAGCACTTAATCTTTTACATGCCATTTCAGTTTCCCTTTAAGCACAAAGGATTTAAGTCCCTCAGTCGGGATTCAGTGATTTGCATATTCAACTTAACTTACTGTAGTGATGCAAACATTCACTTTGGCCGACGAGTTATAACCTCACTTCAGGTATGATCAACTTGACAATTCATAAACTCCAACTGCAACCTTGATAAATCCATCCTAAATGTAGTTACTTGCTAGTACACCATTATTAGTAGGCCTGGTAATTCATTGAAACTTTTTGTGACTAGTTTCATCATAAACGATTCATTTTAATGTCGCTTTTTCGATTATCTATCTTTCTCCCTAATTTGATCTTGAAAAGTGTTACAAACTAAACTGAATTGCTTTCGGTTTTAAACGATGTTTTCATCTAATTTCTTTGGTTCGACAACAAAAGTATCCGTTAACAGTCAATTTTATTATGCATGCAGACTACGATTTATCATTCTCGATTTATTTATCGCTTTAGTTTATATTTTGGAAATTCTTAAGAACTATTTAACCTATAACATGTCAATAGCTTGCAAATAATAAGCCAATAAGAAATAAACGGGGGGTAGAATAACAGTATTATTATCAAGAGTTAACGAAGGTGTGGATGTACTTTCATTGATGAGATTTTCTCGGAGTCAGAAAATTTAATGCTTCCTAGCCTCTATCCTTATATTCCGAAGAGTCAAGTAGCAAAAGTGCTTCATAACAGTAAGCAAACAATTTGCAGATAGCCAAACTTACCAATAATTTAGCGTAGTTAACTACTTCCATACTATCTTACATTGTATATCAAGAGGTGGATTGTTACCAGATACGCGATCATATTTCTTAAACTTCCTATCCGACAGAGGTTAATATCTTTCATAACCTGACCTGGTCTTGATTATCTAGGTGGGTACATGCTAGAAAGACACATTAGCCTCTGGAGTTCTGGTTCTCATTGTTACTGTATTATTATCACATATAATATTGGCCCTAAGAACTACACATTTCATCAACTTATTTTTTCGACAAATCATTACAAAAGAAGACAGTTTTCAATGATTATTCATCATAAAGATAGTATGTTAGATTTTAATAGATTAATCTAAATTAAGATTTTATCTTTTATTTTTAATTGTACTGTAAAACATGATAGGGGGGTGATCTAACTAATTACTTAAAACAAGTGAAGAGTAAAGGAGAACGTATCAGTGAAAAAATTATTGGAAAATGGCTTGTACAACTTATACTGGCCACAGTTTATATGCACAAAAACAAAATACTTCATCGTGACTTAAAAACAAGGTTGTTTTCTGAATTTTTTCAATGCATTTGAATTTAAATTATAATTTTGGAGTCGAATTTTTTAAATCTTAATTTGAGTCAAGAAACTAACAACGTCATTTTGTCCTACATGGAAATTTCGAAGGGGATTACATTTAAAAATTATGTGATTTCATCCATCTATTTCTTAATATTGAGTAAGCATGGGATTCTGAACATTGTTCGGCATTTTTCTGTTCATTTGGTGAGTGCCCCATACAAGAGACCCCCGTTTCACAGTCACATTTTCATTATATTTGGTATCTTTCACTCGACATATTGGGATGCGCTTCACTTAAGTGACCGTCGTATACAGATGTGGATAACTTCAGATACTTTAAGTAAAATCTCAATTGAAAATTACACCCTTAAATACAGCGCTTTTCCATCAAATGAACGGAAAATTGCCTGAAATACTAGATACCTCATGCTTAACGAATATTGAAAAAACAGATGGATAAACCCATTATAGAGTTTCGATTTAAAGAAGGATGCTCTTGAAATAGGAGACGATAATATCTAATTTTAATAAATAATATATTTCACATATTACAGATTTGGATCTAGTGAGCAGAAAACAACAAAATGGCTATAGGGTATGGAGGTACCAGATTCAAAACGCACGTCCTGGGTTCCACAGCCACATAAAACCTGTCTCTTCTAAAACATCTTATGGGGAAAGTAATTATATCAAGGCAATGCTCCCAGGATGCACATATACCAACTAAAATTGATCAAAATCCAATCAGTAATATCAATAACGTAGCAACCTAAACTCCTCCAAAAAATTACTTGAAAGTAACTTTCACAAAGTAGAGTTTGCTAAAGAATCATCAAGAACCCGAGGACACTGGATCTAACGAAGAAAATGTGTTCAACGGCATATTGTTTTCAGTACTACTGTATTTTGTTTCCCGATACGATTTACTCTTAAAATGTACACAAAATACATAAGACTAGCAAGCAGTTTTTAATGTAAATATAAATCACTGAGGTTTCCAATTTATTTATAACAGCTAGTCATTTGCAGGTAGTTCCGAATCTTTACTAAAATATTTGAACTCAGAATGATATGAATAAATAATCACATTTACTTAAGTAAACGGAAAAATCCCAATAATACTCCAACTACATATAAAATCGATGAAGCTTGAGTTAAATTTTTATCAAAAGTAAGGTCTTATCTAAGTTCTTATTAGGAATGCTTCTGATGTAGAATTTTTATTGCAGCATTGATCATACCTATTGAATTAGTTAAGGAGTCGAATTTTTAAGAATTGATTCGAATTTTCAGAAACGTCTTAGGTAAAACTAATGTTTTTAAATGGTTTTAGTAATATATTTCTAAAGAATGGAAATATTAAAATTGGTGATTTCGGTATTTCGCGTTCACTGGCCACAACTGAAGAACTGGCAACTACGTTTATTGGGACTCCTTATTACATGAGTCCGGAAGTTTTGAAGTATGAAGGATATAATAATAAATCAGATATTTGGTAAGTCGACTGTCTTATAGTAAATGATTTGTTAGGTGGCTGGAGATGACTGGCAGAAAATGGTTAACCTAGGTTTCATGTTCACTGAAATTTAACAGAAGAGGTGTTTTTGTGGCCATTTATCTGACTCCAGTTCGATCGTATGATGAGTGTCATCGAAACATACCTGCCATCAATACTCGTATACAATTATCGAGTTGAATCGCGTTAGTGAATAACGGGATTAAATAAGTCAAACTCAAGAATGAATTTTGAATATGTGTATTTTATGTAATCGTTGATCTAAACATACAATCAGGGAAACGAATCGAAGAAGAGACAGCAAAGCGAAGCGGATTGAAGAAGACATATTAGCCAAATCGATTTAACCAAGCGTGAATCGATACTTATAATCAGACAAAAATAGACATGTGATGAGTAATATAAGAAATGCACACGCATACGCTTACATAAAACCAGTCAAGGTTGATAAGCGAATAATTAACAGACTCAAAATGTGACTCAAGAATAATGGATAAATTGCCCTGTCCAGAAGCTAGAACGAGCTATGTGAACTTTGTATAGCAACCGACACTACAACGTATCTGCTGCCTTGAGGGAACTGCTGCTACGCAGCTGGATTGATCCAGCGTTATCCTGATTAATAGTTCGACGTGGTAACCATTAGGCTATTAGAGCAGTAATAAGCCTCCTATAGAAATGCGATACTAACTAATAATTGACCGATCAATAGTGACCGATTTCATGTTGTCTAGTTCATTTAGAGCTGTTCATATCACAAAAAAAACTGACTTGATACGGCGTGCACTACGTTGAGATGTTAATTGGTAAAAACATGCAAAAATGTATATGATGCTCGAAGAGTTGAATTCATTAGATGTCCAAAGAGCTCCAAACACGATTGTATCCCAGTCGATCAAAGGATCTGTGAGTTCTAATCGTCTCTATTTTGTCGAACATTCTGCTTACATCCAGGTTATTTTATCAAGCAAAAGCAAGCTATTTTCGTTGGCAAGCTGTAGTTTTTTGTTACTAGTTAATTTGGGAGAGGAGCTTACACCGCTAACTAGGTTTCTGCAAGCTGCACCCAATTAGTCACTTCATGTCACTTCAGTCGATCGACTGTAACAACACGATATTTCTTATCCCATAGCATGACGAAACAACAGTTCAAGGCTCTCAGGTACCGAATGATCGTCTAACTGAAGTCAGTCCAACATGTGAGACTGATAATTCTACAGATTCCACAACTCACCATGCTGACATACTTTCAGTTTCTATGCTTTCACTGTTGCCTCAGTGAAAGCCGATTCTCCATTAGGAAGAAACCATCACAAAATCCATTGGAAATCAACAATTAAATAACTTGAATTGGAATTTCATGTAGTCTACTGCTTGTTTTAGACAGACAGACACCATGTACTTGAAACAAACTATCCGTAAACATGTGGCTTAGCGTTGCTTATCTCTCTCTCTCTCACTCGATCATTTATTTCTCCGAGTTATTCCCATGTCTATGACAAGCATAATCACTTCTTGATGATTACACATCGAATTGTCTTTCACTGAATCTGATTAGCACCAATAGTTTTTCCGCAATCTGTTACAATGGATGCATAGTTCACTAAAACGTGTCAAATTTATGAAATTAGATTAGTAAATAAATAGATAAACATGGAGAACTGAATAGATTTTCTGGAAGAAAATAGATTACCTCAACTATTGATTAGAATACAGGAAATTAGCTCACACTTCGAAAACGGAATAATTTCAAGTGGCTGATCTATACATTTATTTCTTAAACAGATTTACGAAATTGAACATTGAAATCAAGTGTTACTATGTGACTGGTCTGAAGTCGATTTGTATTGTGGCAGTTAACTCTCTAGCTTGCATTATTCATACTCGAGTTCAACTGTTCTAGTGATGAGACGTTGGTGAACTCAGTAAG
Organism: Schistosoma mansoni; assembly: GCF_000237925.1. Classification (NCBI taxonomy): domain Eukaryota; kingdom Metazoa; phylum Platyhelminthes; class Trematoda; order Strigeidida; family Schistosomatidae; genus Schistosoma; species Schistosoma mansoni. The sequence continues at coordinate 752,595 of NW_017386032.1, read as the reverse complement.
TTCAGTGAAAATGAATTTCCTCTTAGTTTGACCAAGATGCAATAATCAACAATATTGAGATTTACTGAGAAAATTATCACTGCTGTCTTATGATATAATCCATGTTATTTTAATTAGGCATCCGAAATGTGTATTTACTGTATAGAGGTAAGTTTGTAATATCTTCCGTTTGAATTTTATGTATATGTATTTGTCTAGAGATGTTCTGAAGTGTGAGTTGGATGTTCTTTAAACCCTTTTGTGATTAGAAAATTACTGGTCTAAAATATCAGGGACTATAGCCTAATGATGTCAAGTCACTTAGATTGCTAGTCAAATTTCAACTTGGTCAGTAGAATTCGATGTACCCTAATAGATTAGATCAACGTATAACTGAATAACCAATCAACCGTAATTAGGTGATTTACATAACATTTTTTGAGATAGAAATAAATTTTACAATTAAAATTCCTTTGATATTGGCACACGTATTTAATTGATTTATCCCTATTGAAACTGGTCTCTCATATATTGTGGTTTTTACTATACTTTAATATTAGTTAAGTAGTTTTTGTAACCTTTTAACTATTGTATAGGTCAATTGGAATAATTCTGTATGAACTATGCACCCAAAGAAGAGCATTCACTGGAACTAATCTAATGCGTGTTATGTGGCAGGTTATAAATGATCCTTGTCCTCAGCTACCAGAAATTTATTCAAAAGAATTGCAAGACGTTTTAGAACTGTACGTAAAATTAATGAGAAGTTTATCCTAATGCTCTATTTGATATACTTGTTTCAGCATGATATTTTTATTCGTAAACGTCTCGCCAAATTTCCACTTGCTTTGAATATTAATAGGTGCTCTTTGATAAACACTAGCGACAATAAACTAACTTCATTTGTGAGTAATTAGCCAATTTTAAAGTCAAATGACTGAAATAATTATGGTTATTGTCTTTGGTTGTCGCTGGTCTGAGACAGCGAGGAAACATTTTTTGACCATAAAGTTAATACGTTCGCAAAGTCTTAATGTGTATAATTATTTATTTTCCGTAGAAACGACTCATACTGAGTAACAAAATGTCAAAATTTAATTTTTTTTACTCATTGGGATATTGCAAAAATGTCACTATTCTCTTACTAGCATCCTACTCAATTCTCAGTTTATTTGAAAGTGTCACGTCAAACCTTGTTGATGATACCTAGAAATCTTTTGATTACATTATTCTGTAAGGAGCGTTGAGAAGATTTAATGACTATTTTAGAAAAGATTTGACTATAGGTAAATTAAAGTCAGTATATACGAACTATATTTGTAAAATCATAGCATATTCTAAGTGGATTTACTTAGAGCTATGGCCTAGCGATTTCACTCAAACTTCTTTCGGAGTATTTAAAATATAATTTATTTATGGTATTATTTCTTACGATCATAATTTAAGGTGCCATTTTGTTAACAATCTGTAGAAATAAGATGATGGTATATACTGCTGAAAAAAATATATGAATAGTTCTTGACATTTGACAGACTTATAAAAGTGACTCCGATTCACATTAACACATTAGTGATGGTAGATAATTGAATAAATAAATGATGTATAGAATAAGTTATCATTTTCACAATGTTGGTTCGACATGAAATGTGCATTTGTACTGAATCGCTTATGAGATAGTAAGCTATTAGCATGGAGACCCAGAAACTTTTCACTTTCGAAACGTCAACACATAATAACTGTCAATCTTCTAAATCTCTTATTTTGTAATCAAATTATTTATTTATTAATGTATTCTATTTAAAAATATTCATTGCACCACACAATTATCAGCCGTTAACTATTTAATGTTTAATAACTGTCCTAATTATATTCTAGAATGTTAAAGAAGACTCCGCAAGAAAGACCATCTGCTTCAGAGCTTCTTCAATCAAATACAGTTCACTCGTACTTACGTGTAAGTCCATCCCATTTGTACTGATTGTATTTGCTGGCTAGCCAAAAATCACCTGAATCTTATGCTTCTACCATCTCAAATTATTTTATGTTAGATATTAGGTAACATTATTGGGTGACACTTGATATAATATAGATGACTACAGAAAATCACGAAGTATGTTGTTTAAGGATTTCTTACGAGAAAATTCATATCTATTCAGAATTAGATTTCAAACTCTTAGTTTCAACCATCAATACATTAGTTTTTAAATTGTTTTCCCAAAATATATATATTGACTAGACTTTCAACATCAGTCAGTTCACCAAATAGTATAATGTAACATTCAGTGTGTGGATTGTATGCTGTGAATATTCAAGTAAATTCAGTCGAATGCCATACTTCCTATACTGTTTAAGATTTCTTATCA